>NC_025994.2:125501023-125705713 GCF_000442705.2 Elaeis guineensis
CATCAATCATAATGTTTCCATACTGAAGATCATTATGACAAAACCCTATCTTCTGTCCTTCCTGTGTAATTCCTTTCTCCAAAGCAGTGATCTCCTCTTCTAAAGTATCCAAGCGAAATTCTTCAGCTTCTCGAGCAAGGCACAGACTCTTGGCTGCTTTAAGCCAATTTCTGAAGAGGAAAGAAACAGTGACCGACTTGCCCAACCATTTCCTTTAGGCTATAATACAATGTACAGAGAGCAACTATATTGTACCTTAGCCTGTCCCAGAGCAGCGTATTTTTTGGACCAGGCATATCGAGATCATGAAACTCCCTCAGTTTTGATGCTATCAGTGCAGATATTTCTGGGTCACGGAGATCGGCGGCTGAGAGTGTCTGAATTTTCAAGAACAACTCTATATTAGAACAATTCTTAAATAGTAGTCCAGAATAACATATATGAACAGTATTTAAGAGAAACTGTCTTGTAAGGTTGTATATCTCTCTCTTGTTTACTTCAACAAAATCAACATCTTGCCCATTGAGTTAAAAGGCAAAGGAGGATAGATCCATCAATTGCATAATCATGGCATCATCATCCTAATCGATGACTTTCTGATAGTGTTAAATCCTTCGGGATCAACAAACACGATGTATTGATCTAATACACCATGTTCCTCTTATATGCAATTAGTACATGAGATTATTTTTTAGACAGATGGAAGAACGGACAATATTCTTCATTCATATAATACATGACATACATACATACATGTATGTGTGTGTGATAAGCCATTCTTGGAAAGAAGAAGATGTCTAATTTCATTTTCTCTACATATGTGGTAGACACTCCTTCTTACTGAGGAAATCAAAGGAGGGCTAAAACGGTCGAGGATATAAAAGAGCTTTATCTGAAAGTACTTTTTCTCTATCGTGTTACGTAAGCTAAAAATCAGCAGGTTTATCCTTTTCCAATAGCTTCCAGGTCAAACCATCTCAAACACAAAGGAATATTTTCCTAATAAATAGAACCCAAAGCACTGAAGGAGAAAAGAACCCGTAAAGAAAACGATCAAAGCACTATAAAGATTCCAAATCCGTAGTAAATGCTCGAAACCTTCTTGATGACAAAAAAAAAAGGTATCTTCTTTAAGAATTTTTGGCCACTCTAGTTTCTAAATATGCCAATGAAGAAGCATAAAAAATGGGGCCCGTCTAAATTAGCAGATGACTTCATCTGTTTAAAGAAAAAAAAAAATAAAGAAAGAAAGAAAGAGAGAAAGGGTAAAGAATAGCAGTCTAAAGTATCTATTGATTTCTTCAAAATTTTCATGCTAAAGAAATTAAAGCAACGCAACCAATTGATAATGCAAGAAGAACAAGAGAACAATAAGAACTACAAAAAAGACTAACAGAAGAAGATAAATTCAACGGGCCAAACTATGCTTCAGCACTCAAACAATCTAAAAGCAGAGGAATCTGGTGTTGATATATGTATATCAGAGCAAGAAGACCAAGCGCATGCCTTTGTGAATCCAAAATCCAACAGTTTATGGAACAAAATTGCGACTTTACCCTGGCATGGATGAACTCCTCGACTCGGCCATTGGAGAAGCGACCGAGCAGGCGGGGCCCCTGGCCGTGCCTGGACATGCACTCGAACGTCCGGACCTCGTCCTCCCGATCGAAGAAGGCCTCGACCCCTTCCCCGTAGATCCGGACCAGGACCTTCCTTGGCTTCGCCGCTTTGCTCTCCTCCGTCGTGGGCCAATTGATCTGGAGCACCTCGTTCGTCATGGCCCCCTTGAGCGGCACCACCTCCAAGACCTTGGAGTCCACCACGTCGCTCCAGTTCGAGGCCAGGCCGTGCAAGATACCGCGCGCCTCCTTCGGGATCACCGACTCCTTGCCATTCATCGCTTCCTCGATCTCAACGGTCACCATCTTGGTATCGGAGAAGAGAAGAAACCCGGCCAAGAAAATCCCCGCTTTCCCGGGACAGCCAAGAAACTTACTTTCTTGGAGATTTCTTACAAGAAAAGCTGAGAAAACCGGATTTTTTTTTCAACAAACTTGAACGAAAACCACAAGATTGGGTCGAAATGTTGGCCGTTCACTTAATTTCTTGGGATCCGGAGCAGGAAGATCTCGGGAGACTTGACACAGACAAGAAGCCTTCTTTCTTTGAGATTTCTCCGCAAAATCTCTGAAACAGAAAAGGCCTCTCCTTTTTTTCCAGGAATTATGACAATTTTTGTTTACGCATCAAACTAAGAAGCCAAGAACCTTGCTTCCTTGAAGAATTCTTCACTTCCTCGAAGATTTCTCACCGAAAAAGGGCCAATAAAACGATTCTTTTAACCAAAATTAAAAATAAAAAAACAGTAGACAGGTTCAAATATTTCGAAATTCAACCAATTTCTTTCGATCGGCAGCGGCGAGATCTCAGAAGAACAAGCAGGGGGAAAAGAAGAGTGAGAGAATCTTTGATGCCTTTTTGCGTGCAAGGGAGACTTTAAAGAAGGGGATGACGAGACGGGGAAAAGTCGTCGGAGCTGAGCGCAAACTTATCTGAGAAGTAAACCAAGCAGGACAAAACACAGCAGAACGAATAGGAGAACAAAACACAGCACAACGAATGGGATACTACCACGTATCAGCTTCTCGACTTCGTCTCGGTGGTGCTCGTTCTCGCGCTTGCGATGGGGTACTTATAGTATCGGAGGGGGAACCACTGTTCCAACTAAACTTCTAATTGGATAGACCCGTGTACATGGCGTGTGGGACCGCGGCTGGAGCGTCCCAATCTCTTCTCAACGCGGTGAGCCACGCGTTGGATGGTTACCGCCCGACGAAGGTTTAAAAATAAACACGTGTACTTGGTCCAGCAAATCGGCTCCCAGCATATTGCTGAGGGATACGCGTCACATGTATAGTGGGCGAGTGTATGAATTTTGTCAACTGGATGGAGAAAGTGACAAGATTCTATCCGGTTTTTGACAAAAAAAAAAAAAAAAAACTCAGTATCTTTGTGAGCAGCATGCCATGCAGAAAGCGAGTTTCGGCTTTGTGGTTTGAGAATTGAGATAAGTACGGAGAGGTGGTCCCACGCCGCGATTTTTTTGGGGGTAAACATCCCATGCTGCGACTACTGCTTGGGAGCAAATGTCCCATGCCGCGATTGACTGGGAACCGGTTATGAGTCGCCGTCACGGCCGTGGCAGGAGTCGTCGAGACAGGCCAATCACCAAAAGCAAGCTTTTATCAACCGAGAAAAAAAAAAAAAAACAAGCTATTAACTTATCCTGATAAACAGATCAACGCATTTCTTACCCCCTAAAAAAAAAAACAGAGCAACGCATACAAAATCATATCCTATGTCACATGCATGGCATGCATCACATGTCATGTCTTATATTCTGCCAATTATATTTTTTATTTCTATATATTTTATTTATCAAATGCTCATCCTGGTGTAAATGATAAAACGAGGGGTTGTGATTGATGATCTATATGGCCCGCATTCTAGTTGGGATATAATTTTTTGTTGAGCATATATTGCTAGAAGAATAAAAATAAGATTAATATAGATTAAGAATTTATATGGTACATTTAGGAATGTATATAAAAAATTTTTGAACCCAAAAAGATGCATGACATGCATTACATATAAATAAATTTTCCAACTTCAACAAAATAAAATTTAATCTCTAATTTTAAGCCAGACACAAAGAAACTACTGGTAACGTCACTAGCATCTGAACTAACCCTAAGGATTGTGAAAAAATAACCCAGTGGATCGAGTCCCACCAACAACACCAAGAAAAAACAAAAGGGATAAGATTTATATTATATTTTAATATGTATTTTCTTATAGTCCTTAGTTTGACGAATTTTAATCATGTTTTATCTCAGTCCTTCTCTAACATAACACTTGTAGCTAACTAGCAGAGCTCCTTTTTCTTAAACCATAAAAATACCATCTCTAGCTTATTGGTACCATGATATATGTTGCTACCTTGTTATCTTTGTACTTGAGTTGTTTGCATCATCTACTTTGTCTAACATTTTACAAGTTTGGAAATGTTGCAATAGGTAATGAGAAATTAACAATGGTGCGATTCTTTTCCGGCAATTGATTCCTTTTGACTTACAATAACGATTTGAAAAAAAATCTCAAATCTAGTTTTCTAACAGTGATACACATTATGGTACAGGTATCCTAATTTAAAATTGTCATACAAATTAATACTAGTATAAAATCCCGTTAACATCAAAAGTGTTAACAGAAATTCAGGAGCATAAACAAGTTTCATGCTTAAGAAAATACTATTTGACAGATTACTATGTAGTTTAGCTAAGTAAATAATAAAAAGATTTGTTTACCAAAAAAAATAGATTTTAAAAAACGTAATGATCAAGGACATAGTCGTTGCATAATGTGATTCACGTGTCTTTAGCAACATACATGGACATCCGGGTCTAGAGGGATATATATATATTTATTACACCCAAAATTTGATATTTTCTTGCAAGGATGATAACCTTTAAATGTGCCTGATATTTTATGGAAGATGCACGGAGCACATCTTTTGAAGATAGATATTTGTCTAAATGTCAAAACGTAAATGACTGTCGAATGAAGCGTATGGTCCATATATGACGTCTGAAAAAGATATCTCATCTGTTGGCCCTCAATGATATTGAAGTTCGCCTATACGACGGGGAGGAATACGTCTATTCATTCAAACTCAGTTCCGAATAGAATATTCTCTAATGAGAGTTGGGACCCTATGATCACGTCCAGAAAAGATAGATACGTCGGATCGCTCTCTCTTTTCTAACTTTCATTTTGTTTTAACGAAAAAAAAAAAAAGTCATGTGCCCCCCCCCCTCCCCACCTTTTTTTTTTTTTTTTTTTTTTTTATAATTTTTTTATTGGGATAAGAGCATAAACTATGCCCTTGGCTCATCATTTTCTGTATATGAAATTAAACACTTGAAATATAGTAAACGTTATTCTGCATATCTTAAAAAGTTGCGTCTCTTTTCCTGAAAAATAGAAGGACGAAAAAGGACAGATGATTCTAATTTAGAGTTGGCAAAATGAGTGGACTATATCTAAAGATGCATCATTGGCATCTATTATTTTTTATACATTATTGGTATCTGTTGTCATTCGTACTAAACATTTTGTTTTTCTTCACTCTGCTAACAGGAAACGGGCCACCATCATCAAAAGGCCATTGACCAGCTCCTCCACCATTCTTTCTGGGAAAGAGGTACATCAGGGATTCCTGAATGCTGCCCAAGCCAAAGGTCACCCCAGCTTTCGACTTTTATCCAGCGTCGGTATTTATCATGCGTCCCGCGAGGGCTATATTATATTACAAAGCAGGGTTTGCTTTTCTTTGCTTATATTTATATATAATAATAAGGTCAAAAGAAAGCTTTACAAGCAATAGCCACTTCCCATCAGTTTTTTCTTTGTATGAGCTTCTTTGTTTCAAACTTCTTGTTTTTTGACAATGCCTAACATGCTTTTGATTAGCATAATGAAAAGCACTTCTTTTATAGAATTTTGAGACCAAATGAAAGTAATAAAAATTTTTAATATATTCGGATGCATGTTTCATCCCGGAAGCCAGTTGGGCACCTGAGATGGGCAATATATATTTTAATTTTTTTTTATTACAAGTGGACGAGTGATCGGTTGCGGTGACCACAGGCAGGGACACCATTTTGTCCAACCTAGTCAGGACTTTGGAGCGTTAGCCCCGATGCAGAGCAAGACTCAGCCACTACGTGGTAATGTTATCAAAAAGATGGAACGGGCAAAGAAAGCTGACAAAGAAAAGGGAATAAAACAAAACAAAGAAACAAAAGAAAAAAAAAAATGATAAACACAGCAAGGAACGGACGAAATAATCACTTGACAGATTATAGCACGACATAGATTCTGTTGGGAGAATTTTAGAATAGACCGATGATACGAAGAGATTGATTGATATTTAGTTGATTAAATATATATCAATATATTTTAGCTGTATAAATAATCGATCATAATTCATTCATCCAAATCCGATAACTTCAATTAATGACTATCCGGTCTTTGATCGGCCAGTGTTTGGTCTGAAACCTAATCAGGACATATCTTTTTTTTACTCTCACTTGATTTATCAGCAGTATGGAATTTCGACCATCATCTTGTGTCCAATTCATAGTCGGCGAATGTATAATACCGACCTTTGGTCGGTCAGTATTTTTGATCGATTCATCATCGAGCGGCTCTCAGCGCCAACCTTTGGTCATCCATAATTTGGTGTTGACTCCTAGTCGATCAACATACAATTCCAACTCATCATCGGCCAATATCGAGCTCTGAATCGGCATGAACTGACCAAATCAAAATTTAAAAGCTGGCGTCAATCAAATAACAACTGTCAGGGAGCAGATAAGGCAACTATGATCTCCATGATGCGAAAATCTCTCGAACAGTTAGCGTATTACGCAAAATCTGTCTCAAATTTGCCAACTATGACTTCGATCTCCATCTATAAAAGGAGACAAAAAGAGAGATCTCAGGTGCGCAATCTTTTCTAAGCCCTACGCTCCTCTATCTGTTGGTTCTACTAACTGACTTGAGTATCAAAGGGTCTCTGCCAGAATATTTTTCAATCCGAACTTTTTGTAGGTACACCATCCAGAGGCCCTGTTCACACCTTCAACTCCAGTAAATCCGGTATCAACAAACTTTAGCATTAATAAATTGATACTAGAAGGAGGGGTTCGATCTAAATCGGAGGAGCACAAGTCTAGGGCAATATCACCATGCCACCAAAAAGAGCAGCAACTTCTCACCAAGCACGATCCCGCAACAATGACGTAGCAGCCTCGTAGCAAAAGTAGAATTCTGCCAACCAATCGGTCTTGCCACCTCTGGCGGGAGTCTCGGCTCCCCCGCCTATAGCAATCACAGTGGAGCAGTTCAACTTGTATTTTCAATAGGTTCAAAATCTAACGACGATGGTTCAAGCAATCCAGTCTGCTCCTACGCCACCTCCTATGGGGCAGGCACCACCGCCTGCGGTGCAGACGGTTCCTCCGCCACCTTCTATAGCATGGCTTGTACCGGATCCACCTCCAGCAGTCTTTCAGCCTGCGGCACCACTATCTCAAGTCGAAATAGTTTCACCACCTTCATCTGAACAGTCCCGAATCTCGAAAAGACGTGCTGCTCACCAATACCACCCCAGAAGCCTAAATCCAAGAAGGCGACGCTCCCTTAGCCCCCTATTGGGGCATGATTCAAATTCGGGCCATTGATCTCCTCATCAATCAGCAACTTGTGCCGCTCGAGATTCTGAAGTCCAGCGGAGGCTCCAAAAGTTAGATCAGTGGATTGAGGCAATCAGCAACCACGCCGCTGCATCACTTGATGAGTTTGACGGTGCTCCATCTTTCAGCTCCAAAATAATGCAATAACCACTCCCACTGCATTTTCAAATCCCTTAGTTGGAGATGTATGATGGGACCACCGACCCTATTGATCAGTTGGGGAGCTTCAGGACAAAAATGCTTCTTCAGGGGGCCTCAGATGCTATTCTTTATCGAGCCTTCCCATCGACCCTCAAGGAAGCCGCCTGACATTGATATTCTAGTTTGAAGCTGGGATCAATTCACTCTTTTGGATAGCTGAGCTGATCCTTTTTTAATATTTTGTTACTAGTTATCGACAGTAGAAACGATCTGATTTTCTCCACACCATCAAATAAAAAGAAGGAGAAACAATATATTCTTTTATTAACCATTTCAACTTGACTAACACTACAAGAAAAGAGTATTTTTACGATGAAATTATTTACGATGTAAAAATTTTCATCACCACTAACAACATTTACGATGAAAAATAAATTTCATCGTAAAATAGTTGAATATTAGCAACGAAAAAATTATTCCATCATAAATATAAATTATTTATGATAAATATTTTTATCATAAATAATACATCATTTATTTTAATTTTAAATTTTTAAATATTCATAATAAAAATATTTTTATCATAAATAATTTAAGTATTTACGATAAAAAAAAATTTCATTGGTAATAAGTTTATTTCCAATGAAAATATTTTCATCGTCAATATTTGAAAAAAATAAAAAATTTAAAAATTATAGATTATTTATGATGAAAATATTACATTGTAAAAAATTTAGTATTTATGATAAAAAAAAAATTTCATCATAAATACACTTTATTTATGATAAAAATATTTTCATCGTAAATAGTTAAAGAAATTAAAAATTTTAAAAAATTAAAAAATATTCATTATTTATGATGAAAATTTTCATCATAAATAATCATTTTTTATGATGATAAAAAATTTTTCATCATAAATACTTGATTATTTACGATAAAACTCTTTTCATCACAAATAGTTAAAAAAATAAAAAATTTTAAAAAAATAAAAAAAATTACTAATTATTTATGATAAAAAAAATTTATCATAAATAAATGCTTTTTATGATGAAAAAAATTTTCATCGTAAATACTTTAATTATTTTTGATAAAAAATATTCATCATCAATAGTTAAAAAATGAAAAATTAAAAAAAATTAAAAGTTGATTATTATTTACGATAAAAATTTTCATCATAAATAAATTATTTTTATGATAAAAAAAATTTCATCATAAATACTAGATTATTCATGATGAAATTATTTTCATCATAAATACTTAAAAAAAATAGTATTTAAAAAAATTAAAAAATACTTATTATTTGTAATAAAATTTTTCATCGTAAATAATGATTATTTATGATAAAATTTTTATTTTCATCGTAAATATATTTATTTACCATGAAAATATTTTCATCATCAATATGTAAAAGAATTAAAATTTTAAAAAAAGTCATAAAATTTAAATTTATGATTTTGCGTAAGGCAACTGCATCTATTTTTTGTAGCAGCTGTATATATCTTTTGTCATTTTATATGGTAAAGAAGCAAATGTGAGTTGTAATCCTGACTGAATTTTTTTTATGAAAAAATCATATAAAAGTGGATGATATTCATGGATTAAAATGAATAGATCTTTTTAAATGAAATGAGCTATACATTTATTGGCGACGTAAAATTTATCTGTTCATCACTGTCACTGTTACTAGTGATATCAATGAATCTTTCTGATGGAATGTCTGTTTTAAGTTTAAGCTGCATGAAAGGAGCCTTCTTTCATGCAGAAATCATATAGTTAAGCAGCGCATTCTTGCATGACTTTCATGATCCCAAAAGGTACTGTACTTTTCATATTGATCGACACTCAAATGTATCTCTGTAGAAGTTTCAATTATTAGAAGACAAACAATACGAGCATTCAACTTCCTAGCAATGCAAAGCATAAATATGAGTTTATGCTTTATAACATAAGTTGCACTATCCGTAGGTCTGCTTTGATACTGATTAATTGCTAGATCTTTGATAGTCACACAATTTTTGATGAATTTCTCAAGCTCGATCCTTATATGTAAGCAATATACGAGCTTCTGGACCTCTAATTTTTTATCCCTATCTTATCTTTCAAATCTCAATCTTGATAGATTTTTCTTGCGATCTAAGGATCGCTGTGATATTCTCGTACTCTGATTTTCAGAATGAGGACTCCAAGAAGAAAATGAGCTTTTTGGAGATCGAAGATCTCAAAGCTATCGATCTTCCATAGTGCCCATTCCATTGCGGAAGTTGAAGAGCTGTTCTTATAAATTATTAGCGACATAAATTAAATTTTTTATCATAATTATATTTTTTATGTACATAATTTTTTTTGAAAGAAAAAATTTTTTTAGAAAAAAAATCATAAATTAACTATTTATATAAATTTTTTTATTAATAAAAATTAATTTTTTTAATAAAATTATTTTGAAAAAAATTTTTAGACAAAAAATTTTTTAGATTAAAGAAAATTAATTTTATTTTTCATCACGAATATTTTTTTAATGTCATTTTTTTGTTAAATTTTTTGGGTGAAAAATTTTTTTGATGGAAAAAATTTAAAATTAATTTTTTATGAATTATTATTGAAAAGATATTTAATTATTAACGACGTAAAATGAGTTTTTCATCATAAATAGTCTTTAAATTTTTTATTAATTTTTTTAAAAAAATACATTTGTGACATAAATATATTTTTTATCGGCAACCATGTTTTAAAAATATTATTTTAATTATCTTTTATGAATAAAAAATTTTTAATTAAATTTTTTTTTATTAGCAATAAAAATTATTTTCATCAAAAAAATTATTTTAAAAATAATGTTTTTTTAATTTTTTGAAGAAAAAATTGTTAGAAGAAAAAAAAATTTCTAACGATATTTATTAGTGACGAAAATCAAATTTTTATTGCTAATAAATTTATTAACGATGAAGTTTTTTTTCATCATCGATAATTTATTTTTGGATGAAATTTTTTTTTAAAAAAAATTTAGCAAAAAAATTTTTTAGAGAAAAAATATTTTTAGTGGAAAAATTTTTTTAGAGGAAATTATTAGTGACGAAAATCAAATTTTCGTTGCTAATAAAATTATTAATGATAAAATTTTTTTCATCACCAATATTTTTTTTGGATAAAATTTTTTTAGAGAAAAATTTTTTTTAATAAAAAAATTTTTTTTGACAAAAATTATTGACGACGAAAATAATTTTTCGTCGCTAATAATAGTGTTAGCAATGAAAATTTTCGTCGCTAATAGTTCTGCATTCAATATACGTCAATTCGACGTCGCTTCACAAGAAACCCTCTTCCTTCCCCCCTCCCTCTCCCCCCTCTCTTCCCGCCGGTGAGCGCCTCTCCACCGTCACCACCGTGTTGCCATCCGCCGTCCGTCGGAGGTAAGGGTACTTCCAACCCTTTTTTTTTTGTTGATCGGGCCATCAGGGGGTGAAGAGGGGGCCATGGGCGACCGAGGGCAACACCAGGGTGAGGAGGGGGTCAGCCAGCGGATGGGGTTGCAGGGTGGGGGTGGGCGGTCGGGGGTGACATGGGGGCAGGGATGGGGTCGGAGGGCGGCCAGGGGCGACACCGGGGTGGGGAGGGGAACGTGGGCAGCCGGAGGTGACACAGGGTTGGAGAAGGGGTCAGCCGGTGGAGGGGGTTGCAGGGGTGGGGGTGGGCGGCCAGGGGTAACATGGGGGTGGGGCTGGGGTCAGAGGGCGGCTGGAGGCGACACGAGGGCGAGGAGGGGGCCGTGAGCGGTCGGAGGTGACATGGGGCCGGGGAGGGGGTTAGCCGGAGGCGACATTGGGGCAGGGAGGGGGCCGTGGGTGGTCGGGGAAGGGTCGGCCAGGGAGGGGTGGGTGACGGCGGGGAGGGACGAAGGGAAGAGAGAAATGATGGGAGAAAATAAAAAAATAAAAAAATAAATATTAATAAAATATTAATAAAATATTTTATTATTTAATTAATAAAAATAAAATCTGGATCACGATCTGAATTGGATCGAGGTCGGGATCCAGACCGAGATCCTGATTTGGATTGAGTTCTAGATCGAGATTTGATCAGGATCCGAGTTGGGATCCGGGTCGCGAGGGGTTAGAGAGGGCGACGGCATCATGGGGGGTGAGTCGCAAGGGGTGGGTGACAACGGCGGCACCGCGGGAACAGGGGTCGTAGGGCTCAGGTCTGGGCAACGTGGGTTGGGTGACAGTGCCAACACCGTGGGAGCGGGGGCCATAGGCAGCTGAGTCCGGAGCTCATTTAGAAGAAAAAATATTTTTAGATAAAAAAATATTTTAAAAAAATAAAAAATTATTTATTACTTTTAAATAAAAATATTTAAAAAAATAAAAAACCATCGTATCTTCGGATTAGGTTTCGTGTTATTATTTTATGTTAATATTTTTTACATGCTCAACTATTTATAGTTTATTTTATATTTATTGCATAAATATTTTAACGTTACTGCTGAAATTTAAAATTTTTTTTATTTCACTAGCACAATGCATATTACTTTTGCTTATTATAATTTAATTATTTTGTGTGCTATTTTGTATGCTTTTGCTTATTATAATTAAATATAAAAAAATATTTTTATTTTAATAAAAATTTTAGTAAAATTTTTGATAAAAAAATTTATTGCAGAGTTATTCTTTTTTGATAAATTAAAAATTTATCTTTGAATATATGTTCAGAGATAGTAATTAAATTACATTGAGCCGTAGATTTTCATTCAAGAATCGATCTTGATCGAGATCGACTCTTGGATGTTTCGTATTCAGATTTTTTAAAAAAGTAATAATCTTATTATTGTTAATAGTTAATATTTTTTTTCATTATATGGTACTCAGTAGTTATCTATCTACTGTTCTCCGGGTATATGGTGGATAGGGTACGTAGGCACCATATTCACATCGTATACTTGGAGAACCATGGAGAGATGCTGTCGAAATTTTTACAATAATAAAATAAAATATCGACTAATAATAATAATTAGATTATTACTTTTCTGAAAGAGATAGGGCCACACTTATTAGTAATAATTTGAAATGGATATGATCATACATTTTTGTTTCATTAAATTAATGGAAAGAGATTTTCTATGTTACTGTTCGGTCTATGTTCTTTAATGCATACTGTTTTGTATAAAATGATCCGTGTTTGGATCTGAGTCGAAATTTGGTCTAGAATCTGGGTCGGAATTTAATCTGATTCAGATGAATATCATTGAAAATTTTTTTCTTATTAATGATTTTCGTGTTTGTTGTTAGATGGATATCAACAAAAGTTGGATGAATGCTAGTGATATTTTTTTACCTGAATAATGAAAAAGTGTTTGAGATTTTATTGACTTTGCATGGTATAAGGTTGACAGTGCTAGTCAAAAAAGTATCCATGTAAGAGATGTGTCAATATAGTATATCATCACATAACACTTGTTGAAGAGCATTTGCTACGTTATGGTATGGATAAGAAGTATACTTGCTGGATTTAGCATGGAGAGGATGATCGGAATGAAGTTATGCATGATGATGACGATACTGAAGATGATAGTGATGCTACTGAACCTGTCGAACATAGTAGTATAGGAGAACTATTGGATGATTTACATCAGGGTGTTTGTTCAATGGTACGCATGAGCACTAGTGTATCTAATGGCAATTCTGATCATGAACACAAATCTGACTTGAGATAGAAGAAATTTCTAAACAGTTTGTAAAGCTTGTAAGAGATGCACGAGAGCCACTCTATCTAAATTATGCAAAATTCTCCAAGATAGAGTTTTTGATAAAATTGCTTCATATTAAAATCGTGAATCGATGGAGTCAGAAGTCATTTGACCAAAATCTGATATTGATTAAAGCAGCTCTTCCCGATGGAGAGAGACTTTCGAAATCGTATTTTAAAATAAAAATATGCATACAGAAATTAAGACTTGACTATATTCCTATACATGCCTACAAAAATAACTATATATTATTTTATAAAGATAACGAACAGGCAACTGAATATCCGAAATACAGTAAACCTAGGTACAAAACTGATAACAGAAAAGGAAAGAAGATACCTCAAAAGATTTTGAGATATTTTTTATTGATTCCAAGACTTTAAAAGCTGTATATGTCCACAAAAATAGCTGAAGAAATGAGATGGCATCATGAGCAGTAGGTTTCGGAGGAGAACATACTTAGCCACCCGGCCGACTCCGTAGTGTGAAAAAATTTCGATGCAAAGCATCCATACTTTGCGAGTGACCCGCACAATATCCAACTTGGTCTAGCGACAGATGGATTTAATCTCTTTGATAATTTGAGTACTTCCTACAGTATGTGGCTTGTGATGCTAGTTATATATAATGTGTCACCTTGGAAGTACATGAAAGAATCATTTATTTTTATATCACTGTTGATTTCGGATTTGAAAGTATCAGAAAATAAAATTGATATTCATCTGCAATCGTTAATCGATGATCTGAAGGAGCTATGAAAAAATGAAGTACAGACATAATTTTATAAGTCGAAAGAATTTTAAGTTGCATGCTTCAATTTTATGGATCATAAATGATTTTTCTGCATATAAAAACTTATCTGTGTGAAGTACCAAAAAATATCTGGCATGTCCAATATGCAACAAGGATGTATCCTCCTTATATTTAAAGCATGGACGAAAAATATGCTTCATGGATCATCGATGGTTTCTACCTAGTAATCATTCTTGGAGGATCCGTTACAACCAATACTTTGATAGTAAGTCTAACCGACGTCTGCCACCTAAGGAGTTAAGTGGAGCAGAAGTTTTAGAATAACTTAAAGTCATTGGAAACATTCAATTTAAAAAAATATCGGATACTCGCAAGCAAAAGCGTACTGAAGCTGAGCTGAATTGGATGAATTGAAGTATCTTTTTCGAACTACCATATTGGAAGCAGCTACTACTTACTTTGTCATAATCTGGATGTAATACACATTGAAAAATATATTTATGATAATATCATCAATACTGTATTAAATATCTCAAGAAAAATAAAAGATGGTACAAAAGCTCATCTTGATTTACAGGAAATAAAAATATGACTGGAGTTGTATTTAGTTTGTTGAAGTGCTAGATTTTTTTATGCTATCTGTATGTTATTCGCTGTTTGGTGAAGAAAAAAAGAGTTTCTATGGATGGTTCAAAATTATAAAATTTTCTAATGCATACGCTTCAAACGTATCACAGTGTGTTGGCAACAATGACGGCAATATCTCTGGTATGAAAAATCATGACTCCCATGCGATGATGCAACGCTTGCTTTCTGTGGTCATGTATGGCTATTTGGGTGATGATGTTCAAACTGCATTGATTGAGTTGGAAGTGTTCTTTCGAAAATTGTGTTGCTGAAAATTGAAGATTAACTTACTTAAGAAGTTTGAGAAGGATATCATGCTTATTCTTTGTAAGTTAGAAAAAAAATTTTCACTATCATTTTTTGATGTTATGGTGCATCTAGTTATTCATCTTTCAGAGAAAGTTTTTTTGGTCGGACTGATACATTATCGATAGATGTATCCTATTGAAAGGTAAAAAAATTGTACGTACTTTATCATATCAGTTATAAGATATAAATATATTTTTAAAATTTAAATTTATTTTTATTTACAGATTCTTATGTATCTTAAAAAAGTATATGCACAATAAAATATGGCCTGAAGGGTCTATAGCGGAAGCATGCGTAGCTACAAAGTGTGTCACGTTCTACTCGATGTATCTTGCCAATATTGAAATAAGATTCAATTGTACAGATCGTAACACAAACCGTGAATGAGGTGACAATGAACCAACACTATCTATATTTAAACAAATGATTCGATCCATTGGTAGAAGGAGATATGAATTTATGGATGTGAATGAGCTATCTAAGGTACACTTCTATATTTTAAATAATTATAAAAAAATTAAAAATTTTATTGAGTAAGTACCATCTTAATATACTGTTTAATATTTTAAATAATTTTTTTATATCGATATAAAATTAAAAATCATGATTTGTTGCAGTGAGCACAAGAGTATACTATGCAGAGAGAATAATACGGATACTGATGATCGATATAGAAAAAAATTTATAAAATAGTTTGATGATCTTATAAGTTGCACTAGTAATATATTATTTTTAATAATTATAAAAATAATTATTTAAATCAACATAAATTTTTATGTTATGGTGTAGATGAAATATAAGTATTTCAATAAAGAAGAGGATGCGATCAATGAGTTATATGATTTAGCATGTGATTTGATCGATGGGTTAACCACTATACATCCTGTATCATTGGAGGAATGAGATTTCATATAAGGGAGCTTGAGATGCAATGACGTATCCAGAATAGTGGGATTGCTACGATAGGATACGAAGGAGAAGAAGAAATTAAATCTTATGGTGTACTAATAGATATTATAGAACTGAAGTATGGGTCCACTAATTCTGTATTCTTATTTCAGTGTGAATGATAGGATATTAGCAATAAAAAGATCGGTATTCATATCGATCCATACTTTATCAGTGTAAACTTTGTACGAACATGGTATCAGAATGAGCCGTATATATTAGCAACTCAAGCAAAACAAGTAATATATTTGAAGGATCTAAAGTATCGAGGTAATTATTATGTCGTACAAAAAATAATACTTAGAGATATATGTGACATACCAACCCGATTAGAGATAAATGAAAATTTGATTTTACATGAAGTGGAAGCTTTTCAAGAAGAAGAACAAATATTAATCGAGCTTTTTGTTGATAAAAAACTTGTAACAGCTTCTTTGAATAGGACTGATATGGCATCCAACAAAGTTGAAGCTGATTTTGTATTTAATCTTGATGAGTCAAAGGGCGATGATCAGTTCATAAATGATGATGAGATAGAAGACGATACATTAGTCGATTATTGTGATTTAGAGAAGGATCTACACATCGAGGAAGATACAAATATTGATGAGTAGATCAATATTCTTTATTTAATCTTCTCTTACAATAATGATATGCAATATAATTCTATTCATTAGAATATAATTTATTTATTATTATTATTATTTAATATTATATTTATTTTTATATCAAAAATTACAAGTATGGCACCAGGAGACAGATGGTGACATTCAGATTCGTAGTCTACCTTTGAGACTGAGGCACCTTCACCTATTTTTATTGCCACACAAGCTCCGTCGTCAGAGAGTCTTGCACTGGCAGATCCCAGTGAGGCGGATCTCAGTGAGGTAGATTCGAGTGGTATTATTATATTTTTTATATAATAAATTTAATTTTTTTTATTTAGATAGCTATCCTACTAATGATTTATTTATTATTGTTTCAGGCCAGTCTCCACCAGTGGTGAGGCACGGGCGAGATCTATCGAAGAACCTTGCTCTAGAGCGTTGGAGATGCGAGTACCCGGGACAGCATCTCTGTATTAAGATACCATCCGGCTACACCAAGCCTATTAGAAGATGGTGCGAGCCGTGACAGATTGAGCTGGATATCATATGCCGCAGCTATGCCCCCGTGATATTTTTCGATTGACGTCATGTTGTACAAGCTCAAAGAGAGATTTTCTACACCCATTATAAGTAAAATAAATTACACTATAAATATTTAATTAACACAATATTCTTTTAATATTTGTTATTGACAGGGTATATTTGATATTATTGATTTTGAAGAGGATCGCGTGTGATGAGCTGTGGATGCTCATTTGTCTTTGCATTTTAAGAAGTATCACCATCGCATCCATCAGCATTAGTACCATGTGATGCAGGATTATAGGGTGGAGGTAGCATGGCAACGGCTCTATGACAGCATCACTATAGATGATTAGACTCTCATATACCGGTATTACAAGGATCCGACATATCAAGTTATACATCCAAACTTCTTTTCTTTTAGACTTTAATGATTGAATCATTTATTTTTAAATTTAATTTGTTATCTACTAATTTAACTACTAATTGTACAGAGACGATGTGCCCAGAAAGCCGTGAATCGGATGAGACAGACCATATCGTATTGTGAAGGTTCGAGGTCGTTTGCTCGTCACATGGAGCAGATGGTAAGTAATTTTTAATTATTATATTTTAACTCTCTAACTATTTAAAAAAAATTTAATTAATTATTCTTTGCTTATTCGAGTTTTTGTTTTGACAGGTTGTCAAAACAAAAACTCGAAATGCATCTCATTACAATTCTAATAGGAGTTAGTCAATGATGTTCAAGCATGTACTTTTTTTGAGTGTCTATTTATTCTCTATCGGTATCTATGGATTGATCACAAGTCAAAAGATGGTTAGAGCACTTAAAGATATAGAGAGTGGTGAGCTTCCTGGTAGGATTGATATCTACCAACAGATCCACCAACGACAGTCAGGAGAGTGAACAACGAGGAGTCATAAGCTTTTTATAAGTTTTTGAATTATTTTTTTCATTCACAGTTTGATTTTTAGTATGAAATTATAATAGCTATAAATTTAATTTTCATGACTGTATCCCGGAGGGCTCGACTGCACCCATAGATGATGAGATCTGTGATCAGATACTTGGTACGAGATCCTGTTATATTAGGAGTCTAGGATATGGGATCAGTGCTTCCTCATTCTCACACTCGTCTAGGGCTGACATCCATGCTGCTTGCGATGCTCAACTGATGGAGGTGCAGAGGCAAGCTGAGCAGTACGTTGATGAGTTAACTGCATGCATCGACGAGTACCAGTGGCTCCAGATCCAGATGATGGAGCAGATAGCGCAGATGGAGCTGATGATGCAGCTGATGAGACAGCAACAGGTCGGTCCGAGCTCTTTCAAGCACTCTCCTTCTCCAGTCTATTTTTTTTCTGCAGATGCCGATACTTGACAGCCTATTTATGTAATTTTTTTTTATTTTAGATCTTCTATAATTTTAACTTAATTTAATAAAATGATAAAATTTATTTATAAATTTTTTATATAAATTTTTTATTTTTATTTTTAAGTTTTAATTTATAAAAAATATTATAAATATAAATTAAATATATATATATATATATATTTATAAATTATTTTTTAAAAAATATGTGTAAATTATTAGCAATGAAATTATTTTTGATGAAATATTAATCGTTAAAAAATATATTACCAATAAAACATTGATCATAAATAAATTTTTAATAAATTTAAAAATATCAAAATTTTATATTAAATTAATAGTAATGAAAATATTTTTATTATAAATAATTAAAAAATTATTAGCTATAAAAATTTACATCTTTAAATTTAATTTTTATAAAAATTTTTAATTAAATTAATAATAATAAAAATATTTTTATCATAAATAATTATTAATTTATTAGTGATGAAAAAATTCATAAAAAATTATCATATTTATGATGAAAAATTTATGTCGCTAATATTTTTTTAAATTTATTTTTTATAAAAATTTTTAATTAAATTAATAGTAATAATTTTTTTATCATAAATAATTGATAATATATTAGCGATAAAAATTTACATTAAAAATTATCATATTTGTGATGAAAAATTTACGTCACTAATATTTTTTTAAAATTTGATTTTCATAAAAATTTAAATTAAATTAATAGTGATGAATATGATTCATCATAAATAATTATTTTTTTATTAATGATATAATATTTCATCATAAATTATCTTTTTTTATGATTAAAATTTTTCATCGTAAATAATTTTTGAAAAAAAAATATTTTTAACGATGAAAATTTTTGGTTGGTAATATCGATTATTGGCAACAAAAAAATTTTTTCATCATAAAAAATTATCAACAACGTCATTATTTGTGATGAAATATTAGCAACGATAATTTTGTCGCTAATAACTATTACTGATGAAAATCCATTATTAGCGATGCATTTATTGCATTGCTAATATCCTGTTCTGTTGTAGTGTATTAGAAGTGCACGATCTTGATCAGTCGGTCGTAGTGCCAGTCTTAATGAATGGGCTGTAAAAGAACAATCTTAAGAAGTCTCTAGTAAAAATCTATCCTCGAGATTTTGCTGATATGCTGGTTCAGGTAGAGAAGTATGCGCAAACAGAAGACATGTTCATGCTAGAGGTTACCAACTCTTCTACGATAGAGAAAAAGTCATGACAAATCAAAAAGAATAAATTGCTAAGATGGGAGGAAGGGCCCAGACGATGTTCATGGTCTCCACCTCATCGGCAAAGAAATGATTTCCCTCCCAAAAATCATCGGTCGAGAAGTCCTCGACGGGGAGGATGGCATGCCTTTCCACTGAGAAGATTCAATAACTACACTCCCTTGATGGAGCTGAGGGAGAATGTGTTGATGCAAATCAGGGGGCAGATTCCAAAAGCTACACTAATGCGGACACATCCAGCTCAGAGAAATCCTAATAAATACTGTCTATATCACAAAGATCATGGTCATGACATAAAGTGCTTATAGCTTCGAGACGAAATCGAGGAGCTCATCAGGCATGGCCGCCTAGATCATTTCATTCGGTGCAGAAGAGAGCAGGAGAACCGACAAAGATCCCTACGGCCCCGGGAGCAACCACCACCAGTCGAGCCCTAAGGAGACCAACCCCTGGTTGGAGTAATCAATACAATCATTAGGGGGTATCGCAGGAGGGATTTCAGTGATGAAGGGAGGTCCACAAGGAGAAGGATAGAAGAGCCAATCACTTTTACTAAAGAGGATGCTGGAGGAATCCAATTCTCATACCATGATGCATTGGTTGTATCTATGAATATTGATAAGCATCTTGTACGTCGTATTTTGGTTGATAATGGAAACTCGATAGATATTTTATATTTGGATGCTTTTGAAAAATGGGATTATCCCCTAGCAGGCTTGGGAGAGTGGAGACCCCGCTAGTCGGTTTCACTGGATATGCAATCGTAGTGAAGGGGGTTATCACGCTGACTGTAAAGGTGGGTCAATACCCGCATCAGTCCACTACCCAAATTAACTTTTTTGTCATCCGAGGACCCTCGGCCTACAATGTAATTCTTGGACGTCCGGGCCTGAATGCGTTCTGTGCTGTCATGTCGATCTATTGCCTGAAAGTGAAGTTTTCTACCATCCATGGGATTGGGGAGATCTGTGTAGATCAAAATCTGATGCGGCACTATTATCATATCTCATTGTAAGGAGTCAAAATCACAGAGACCTATCCTGTCGAGGGACTGGATATTCATGACAAGCTGGCAGAAACTTAGGGTGAACTAGTCGAGGACCTCATCCCTATTCATCTGGAAGGATGGAAATAAAGAGCATACAGTCCAGATCGAGTCAAATCTAGATCAGATAACTAAAGAGCAGATAACTTTATTTTTGCAGAGGAATGCGGACATCTTCACATGGACTCCGATCGATATATCGGGGATCGATCCCTTGATGATGGCGTACAGCTTGAACATAGATCCGAAGTACCATCCGTTCAAGCAAAAGAAGAAGATCTTCGCAACAAAGCATCAGAAGGCCATTGTCGAAGAAGTTAATAAGCTCCTTGATGCTGGCTTTATACGGGAGGTCCATAATCTTGACTGGATATCTAATGTGGTCATGGTGAAAAAGATGAATGGTAAATGATGGATCTACATAGACTTCACCAATTTGAATAAGACATGCCCGAAGGACAGCTATCCACTGCCGAGGATTGATTAGATGGTGGATGCCATGTCAGGCTACGAACTCCTCTTCTTTATGGATGCTTTCTCTGACTATAACCAAATCTGGATGACTCCTAAAGATGAGAAAAAAACTACTTTTTATTAATCAAGGACTTTTTTGTTACAGGATGATATCCTTTGATCTAAAAAATATAGGTGCAACATATCAACGCCTTGTAAATAAAATTTTTAAAAAATAAATTGGATAGAATATGGAGGTCTATGTGGATGATATGCTGGTCAAGAGCAAATCAAAGAGTCATATTGATGACTTAATCGAGGCTTTTGCTATCCTATGAAGGTACAATATGAAGCTGAATCCAACGAAATACGCCTTCGAAGTAACTTTTGGTAAGTTTCTCTACTTTATGATGTCAGACCGGGGGATAGAGGCCAACCTTAAGAAAATTAAAGCTATTCAGGAGATGAGCCCACCAAAGACAATCAAAGATGTCCAATATTTCACCGGAAGAGTTGCAGCCTTAAATCGATTTGTATCGAAGTCGGTCGAGCGCTACCTTCCCTTCTTCGAAGCTCTCAAACAACATAGAAATTTTCATTGGAATGAAGAATACTAGAAAGCATTTGCTGATCTTAAAGGCTACCTTAGTTCTCCCCTTCTCCTGGCCTGACTAGATCTCGACGAAGAATTGCTCCTATACTTGGCTATTTCTCCAATGGCAATGAGCGCAGTGTTGATCCAAGAAAAGAATATAATTCAAAAACCTATCTATTATGTTAGTCAGATCCTGAGGGACACAAAAATCTGGTATACTAAGTTAGAAAAGCTAGCATACGCTCTCCTTATCGCCGCTTGAAAACTCGGACCCTAATTCCAAGCTCTCACCGTCACCCTTTTAACCGACCAGCCCATGAAGAACATCTTGCATCGGTCGGAAACTTCTCGACGAATGGCGAAGTGGGTAATTGAGCTCTCCAAATTTGACATCCAATTTCGACCTCGGCAATCAATAAGGCTCAAGTACTGGCCGACTTCCTAGTCGAATGTACTATTCTAGAAGATGAACCGATCAGAGAGGAGGGGGAAGCACTCATAGAGCAAATCTCAAATTCTCCAAAAGATCCAGCTGGTGCGTGGAAGCTATATGTGGATGGATCTTCCAATCAAGTCGGGTTGGGAGCAGGGCTTCTTCTTATAAGTTTTGAGAGAATTATAGCTGAGTGTGCATTACGATTCGAGTTTTCTGCATCCAATAATGAAGCAGAATATGATTTTGAGAGAATTATAGCTGAGTGTGCATTACGATTCGAGTTTTCTGCATCCAATAATGAAGCAGAATATGAAGCACTAGCTGCAGGACTCCGAATCGCTAAAAAATTAGAAGTGCAGGATCTGGAACTGTACAATGACTCACAGTTGGTCATCAGTCATGCTAAAGATGACTATAAAGCTCGAGAGAAAAATATGATAAAATATCTTCAGAAAGTGAGAGATATGATCCTAATATTTCAAAGCTTCAGGATCCAACATATACCAAGGGTAGAAAATGCACAGGCCGACTTGTTGTCTAAGCTAGCCGCTTTCTCACCTTCTGACCTGCCTAGAAGAGCTTACTTCGAGGTGGTGAAGAAACCTGCTATAGAGGATCTGGTGGAAGTGATGCAGGTGGATGATGAACCCTTATGGATCGATCCTCTTCTCCACTATTTGAAAGATGGATTTCTACCGACTAATTGGAAGGAGGCATGCAAGATTAAATATCAAGCATCTCGATATGTCCTGCATGAAGAAAAGTTGTACAAGAGATCCTTCTCTCTCCCTCTTCTGAAATGCTTATGACCATTGAAGGTGGAGTACGTCTTGAGGGAGGTCCATGAAAGAATATGCAGAAGCCACATTGGAAAGAGAGTCTTGTCTTATAAACTTCTTCGACAAGGTTATTACTGACCGACAATGCAAAGAGATGCTAAGAAGCTGGTTAAGCAATGTGATAAATACCAAAGGAACTCTAACATACAGCATCTACCCTCTGTGCCAATCACCTCTATATGAGCATTCTGACCTTTTGCACAATGGAGGATGGATATTCTCGATCCATTTTCTTTAGCTTCTAGGCAGTAAAAATTTCTCTTGGTTGCTGTGGACTATTTCACGAAATGAGTGGAAGCTGAAGCCCTTGCTAAAGTCACAGAAGCGAGAGTGAAGGATTTCATCTGGAGGTCAATAATTTGTCGATTTGGCTTGCCTCAGATATTGATAATAGACAATGGGCAACAATTCTCAGGAGTCAAGTTTGCAAAATTTTGTGAAGACTATGGAATCTCCCACCACCTGACATCTATGGTGCATCCTTAAGCAAATGGAGAAGCCAAGGTCACAAATCGAACTCTCCTGTAGGGCATAAAAAAATGACTAGACAAGGCCAAGGACTCTTAGGTCGAGGAACTTCACCACGTGCTCTGGGCCTACCGAACAACATGCAGAACTTCTACGGGTGAGACATCCTTTAGTCTCACCTTCGACACTGAAATAGTAATATCAGTGGAAGTCAGAGTTCTATCAATAAGGATTGAGAACTTTGATAGATGGACCAATTCGAAAAGGCAGCGTGCAGACTTAGATTTGCTAAAGGAGGTCCGAAAAATAGCTCAAATCAGAATAATAGCCTATCAACACAAAATGGCCTACTACTTCAACTCTCTAGTTTGAAATAAAACTTTTAGAATCGGTGATTTAGTCTTACATCGAGTAGAAATCTTCCGACCAAAAAAATGAGGTAAATTATCTCCAAATTGGGAGGGACCATACCGAGTGCTTGAGATCATCAAATCAGAGACTTATCGATTGACAAAACTCGATGAAACTCTACTGCCATGACCTTGAAATTCGGAGAACCTCCATGTGTACCACCAGTAATGTAATTTTTCCAATAAATGAAATTTTTTGTTGAAATATATTGTTTGCTATTCTATGATTTATAAAGTGGGGAATGTCTTTGATCGGCAACGTCCGAAATGCCTTTGATCGGCAACGCATGGAACGTCTTTGATCGGCAATGCATGGAACGCATTTGATCGGTAATATGTGGAATGCCTTTGATCGGCAATGGATGGAATGCCTTTGATCGGCAATGCATGGAATGGGATCTTAACTTGTTTATCCATGGTAATACACACACATGCGATCTTAACTTGTTCATCCATGGTAACACACACACACACACACACACACATATATATATATATATAAGCAGAGCACATAAGTGAAAGAGTTATTATTTCATTCCATTGAAACATTTACAAGGATCTGACCAGCTCTGCGGCCGATCTTACAAAAAAAAAAGAGAGAAAGAAGAGAAGGGAAAAGCCTCCCAAATAATTTTTTAGAGATCTAATATGACACCACTTTATTCGGATCAAGTTCCGCAACCTCAGCAGGATCTAACTCAGTGGACCTTGCTTCATTGATATTGGAAGGCCCTTTGTCATCGAAATTCTTGTCATGACGTACTTTGTGAGAAATTACAAACTCAAAAAATCTATAATTGTCTTCTCCTTCTCACTCATTTGCATTAAGGCATCATCCAAGTTCGCTTCCAAACCAGGCAAATCGGAAAGATCTAAATACGGATACTGCATCCGAATAGCATTCCAACAAAAACTATAGTTGGTATAGCATCCACTGACAAATGTCATGTGGATCATCGATCGTGAACTGAGCATTGATGACCCACTTACCCGGAAAGCTCTCTCCGTTCCTCATCGGAGCTGTTCACTCGCAAGTGGCAGGTTTTTGGCCTCTCTTCCCTCGTCGAAGCAGCCACTGGGACATCCTATTCTTGCATGATCTCGGCAATAGCGACTGTCTTTTTATCATTCAATGCCTACTGCAAGTTGAAAATTTTTTCCTTGACATTACACAGTTCACCTTAAAGTTGCACCTAGAGCAAATATTTTCTTCTGGGCAGAGTCAAGCTGACAGTGATATAAAGTTAATTTTGCAGCTAAACCCCATGTCTCTTTTCCCGTAAAGTCGGATACTTTCTTTATCTCCTCGGTCAGCCATGCTTTCTCAGTGCTATGCACCACAATCCCTCATCGAACTTCCCATTGAAGCCTAGCAATCTTCTTTTTGGCCTCCCCAAGGTCCTTCTATGCCTTCAATAATTTTTTTCTTTGATTAACGATCTTTTTCTTGAAGAATTTGAGTTCCTTTTCCAAACTATTAATGTGAGCCTCGATCCTCACTGCCATCACCAACAAAAGGGGCTTGGCCGGTAAAGGGGCTGCTGCTACGGGTTCGACGCCACAGACATCATCTACCAAATACACAAACAATTAAGGAATGATATGTTCACAAATTTATGATTTCATTCCACTAAAAAACTTCTTATAGAGGTAGAAAAAAAAGAGGAGAAAAATATAAGTGTTCAGTCCCCACTTCTCTTAGGGATCAACGACATCCGAAGAAGGCTTGGAAAGACCAACATCAACACTAGAAGAGGAAGGTGCGACAGCAAAAATTGGCTTGACAACATTCTCCTTCTCGGGAGCAGGGACCTTAGGGCCAGAGTTTCTTCATCCTCTTCCTCCTCATAATCCAAAAAAGTAAGATCTATATCCGAATGCTCTTTCTCGATCAATTTTCGATAGTCGATCCACCCCTCCTTGTGAGCCCCGATAAATTTTTTGCTGAATGCCACATGGCTATCGCGATACTTCTACAATGCCTTGAAGTCTCTAACTACTTGAGCCTTCTCCTCGGCAAAGGCAGATGATGCCTTGTACTCCTCCACAGCTTAGCACTTGGCCTCCCGAATGCGCTCTTCAACCCTCTTTCGGTCTTTTTCTTTTTCTTATGCGCAAGAGCGTGATTGGCTTCCACCTTCTTGAGAGTCTTTCGGACGTGCTTGATGTCGATTTCGAATTTTTTCACCTTCATCCAGATGGTCAGAGCATCCTCTTCAGCCTTTGTTTTTACTTTTCGCACCTTCCTTTCGGCCTCCCATGCCCTTGCTTTTCTGACCGAACGATCCGTTAAGTTGACAAGGACATGAAGCTGCTGCATCCAAACAAGTTAAGTGAAGGAAATGAAGCAAAGAAAGAGAAGTGAATAATTAGAGTAATACCTGATGTCCAACTATTAGAGATAGCCTCTTGAGGCTAGAGGCACTCATCTTCCCAATTTGTTCTAATTCCATCAGGATTACAGAGTTTTCAATTGATTCTTGAACTACTTTCTAGTCTTGAAAAAATAAGCCATCCAAAATATTATCAAGAAGAACCTCCTCCTTATCAGCTAAGTTCTCAAAAGTCCTTGCTTGGGTTGGGATATTGGAAGGCTAGGGCTGTTTGATATGCCCTTCTCGGGAATCAACAATCAAAGTTAGAGCTGGAGCGGGTGTTGCCAATACCACTCCGATCTCGATGGAAAGAGTTTGGTCGGTCGAGATAGACTGTTTACTGGACTCGATAGCTTTCAACCTCTTTTTCTTCTCAGCTCCAGCAACCCAAGTTTTTCTCTTCTGGGGGAGGGTGGCCTTCAAGTTAGCAAAATCTTTCGTCGAAAGTTTCATATCTACAGCCATTCAACAAACGTCGGACTAGAAAAAAATGAGAAGAAAAAAGAAGTTGAAAATTATAAACAACTCCACTCACTCCCAAACTCAATTGGATAGAGCCCTATCAAGAAAAGGGACTCATCGGATAGAAGTTCTTTCAGATGAGGAGCTTTATATTTTTGGAGATCCTGAGCCCCTTCTTCTCTTCGGCACTCAGCTCTACGACCTTCAGAGATGAAGCTTCAGGCTGACCCCACTCAAAAAGACCCCAATCATCTATATAAGAGCAAGAGACGAAGAGGAATCACTTCTTCCACCCATGAATGGATGAAGAAGCATCGGTAATCAAAAAGACAACACTCCTCTATGACAAGACATACCACCAGTCAGTGTATGGATGTCTATTTAGAGTGAAAAGTGTTCAAAAAAGGAGAATAGAAGGTCGGACTCCTATCCGAGAATAAAGGATGAGAAAATTTACTATATATCTAAAAGAATTTGGAGAAACTGTGCAAAAAGAGATCTCATAAAACCTAAAAAGTTGAAGAATGAAGGGGGAAAATGAAAAATCTAAGATCCGTCCGAAAAGCTTCATCATATACCGCTAGTCCGCCTGGAGGAAGACTATGGATATGAGCATCAGCATCAGAAAGTTCAAGATAGAATTATTTCGGAATAAAATACTGAATCTAGATCATGACCAAATCATCCAAGTTTAGCACAAATTGTCTCGCTAGCCTGGCCAAAGGATTAGCCTTGGATTTAGTATTTTTTGGATCTTTCATTCCTTTCCTCGCTAGATCCCTTTCCAGCACGAGATGCTTACTCACAAAACCCTCAAAATCTGCCATAGGGAGAAAACAAAAAAGAAAGAAAAGAAAAATGGAAGAAGGCAAGAAAAGACTACCCTCGATCAAAAGCTCAGAGAAAGACGTCCACCTTCCAGAAGCCCCTCTTACAATGAAGAAGAGAGGATGATGAGAGAGAAAAGCCGGCTACAAGAGATTGGGGTGAAGGAATAGCAATGGCGAAAAAGAGAAGGCTCTCAGAAGGGCGGCAAGGTGAAAGTACCTAGAATGAAGAACTCTTTTAAATAGAGGGGCGCACAACCTTCAAGAGATTTCAAATCGGTATAGATTCTCAGCACATGCCATGCATCAGCCCCCTATTGGTTATAGGCATACCATCAGTTTCAGCATTAAATGCACTATAGCAAGATGAAGGTGGCATCCGCACAGATTTCAAAATGAGCTATATATGATTATATCATCATTACCTTCAACTGGAAAATTATACACAGACATCTGTTTGAAAAATCTCTTCATATCCCCTACCATTTAAACGCCAAGTGAATACTCCCATAGCCTGATCAGAGTTTAGACTAGGGAGTAGGGGGTATGTATTGGAAGAATTTTGGAATGAACCGATAATATAAAGAGATTGATAGATATCCAGCCCATTAAGTCTGGTCCAGTACATCTCAGCCGCACAAGTAATCGACCATAACTCACTCGTCCAAGCTCGATAATTTTAATTAAAGGTTGTCCGACCCTTGGTCGGCCAGCACTTGGTCTGAGTCCTGGTCAGGGCGTGCCTTTTTTTTACTCTTGCTTGATTTGTCAGCTGTATGAAATTTCAACCATCGTCGTACATCCGATCCCTAGTCAGTGAATGTGTAATACCGACTTTTGGTCGAGCAGTATCTTTGATCGATCCCTTATCAAGCGGCTCTCAGTGCCAACCTTTGGTTGTCTATACTTTGGTGTTGACTCCTAGTCAGCCAATATATAATTCCAACTCATCATCGGCCAACACCAAGCCCTGATCGGCCTAAACCGATCAAATCAAAATTTAAAAGTTGGCGCCAATCTAATAACAACTGTCAGGGAGCAAATAAGGCAACCATGATCTCCATGATGCGGAAATCTCTCGAGCAGTTAGCTTATTACGCAAAATCTATCTCAAATTTTGCATAATCGTGCCAACCCATCTGCCAACAATGACTTCGGCCTCTGTCTATATAAAATGAAACAAAAAGACGGACCCCAGGTGCGCAATCTTTTATAAACCCCTCTATCTGTTGGTTCTACCAGCTGATTTGAGCATCGAAGGATCTCTATCAGAATATGTTTCGATCCAAACTTTTTACAGGTACACCATCCGGAGGCTCTGTTCACACCTTCAACTCCAGTGAATCCGGCGTCAATGAACTTTAGCACCAACAGACTTCATCAAGGTGAATGACTTCACCATGCTTGCATTTCATATATTCTGGCATTCTGTAAAAATTTGAAGAGCTTTGCTATTGTAAGTTGGATTTGTTTCAGCCAAAGAGATAATGCCAATCAAAATATTTTTCAGTTGTGGTCAATCAATCTTGAAAAATTTTAGAATCCAGCTTTCTAAAGAAATCGCCAATTATCAAGCCAAAATTTTGTCATATTGCCTATCATATTTGTCTCCATTAGATTGTTGAATTCGGAAAGGATCATGGAAGCTCAGGCATAGAGACTTGCCAATGTTGGAGCCCTAGTCGTCACCTAATTGAATGGGGCTTGCTATGACAGACTGTTTGGTAGACTGCATTCACCATTGGACCACAATCTGTTGAAGTTGTCTCAAAACTTCCACAATATCGATCAACTAGATCTTAAGCTGGTCAACTTCGTAGTTGGCATAGCTATTGGTTGGATCAGTGATGAGATTTGTTTTTGTGGTTGAGCTCTTGGAAGGCGTTGGCCACCCTAGAGTGTCATGCAAGGGCCATGGATCACCAAGGAAACTTCTCTTAGTTGCTGAGACTTGTTGGATGTTGCTACCTTCAATGATGGAACAGGGATTGTGAGAAAGTTTCAACGATGAGTTAGTGGCATTGGAATTAAGAGCATCAACGATAAACTCTAGTCATCAGCCGGATGTTCCTAATGATGCGCTTGTTAGTGTCAACTTGGTGCTAACGGTGAGTGGTATGACAGCAGGTATGTTTCTGAACCTAGTTTAGAGCAGTCTTCTTGCAGTTGGTTGCTTTGAGATGTACGCAGAACCTGGTTGCGATGAAAACCAAATGGTAATAAGATTACGAGTCTTGGGGATTCGTGTGTATACTTCTTCTCCTTGCCACATTTTGGCTGAGAAAATAGGATTGCACCTACTTGAGTAGGCCTGATCACGGGCTGGTTGGGCCCAAAAAATATCAAAATTTACATAAATCCGGCCCAAAGTCTGATTAAAAATGAATTAGAGTTTAAGCCCATGGCTTAGCCCATGAACAGGTCCGCTTGAGTAGTACATGTGCAGTTCACGGTGTTTGCAAAAAAGTGGTTGGCAAGCTAGATCAAACTATTAGGATAAATGTAGGAGGTGGGATACCGACAAAGCTACAAATCATCCCGGATAGGATATATAAGGAGTAATTATTTGTTGCAATGTGGTACTATATCAAATTTGTAACAAGCTAATCAAAAATCAAAAATCGATGGGACAGTGTGGGATATCATCACAGAAATCGATGAATACAAGGCAATCGATGAAATGAAAGCATTTTCATTGGCTTATTATAAGTTTGATGTGGTATCACCGTTGCAACGAATATTTATTTGATATACAAAGTGATTCATTGTTCTCAACCCACTCAAACAGGGGAACAAATTATATGCTATTTATTATTTTTTATTGTAACAAGTTAGAAAAATGAAAAGATCCACTGTTCAAGGATACATATCGGAATTATATCCTTGATTTCAACATAATTCAAACTCCAATCATATCTAGGTGTGACATGATCAGTTGGACACCATGTCAAACAAAATTTATCCATCAAAATCAATTATTATACATGATTTTGGCCAAAAAGCCGGGAATGGCATGCTTCACAGCTAACATTTCAAGCTCGAAATCCATACATCTTCAAGCCCATAAAAACAAAACCTTGTGCATGTATGCTTTCCCTCTCTATTTTTTTCTTCTTTTTTAATAAAATTTTTAGATAGACTTAGCCTACCACATATGCTGTAGATAAAGCCAATAAAATGATATCATGATAAACCTATTGAATGGTTAAATAGCGACATATTGAGGTGGTTACAAGATTAATAAATACCAGTGTATTGGAGAAATTATTGTCTGGACCACACCCAGCTAAATTGGTGCAAATCTCGAATGCATGATGGATAATGCATGATCAGAAATTTATGAAATGCAAGGGTTAATGTGGCGTATTAGGCATGGTTCAGACAATAATTTTTAGATATATTAAGATGGTTATAAAATTTTTAAATTTAAAATATTAATATGATATATACGGTAGATCAAATCTATCGATTTTTTTTTTTTTCTTTCACAGAAGCATCGTAGCAGCCACCGCCACCACCACTAAACTTACGGTCACCGCCCTCTCTCCGGCACTGACGATCTGTACGGGGAACAGACAGCGCCCCTGAGATAGATTCGCCGTCGTAATCTTCCCCAGCCCTTGGAAATCACAAGCCCTCACGTCCTGGTCCATCGTCTGGAAGTAGGCATTGAACGCGTACGATATGTTCCCCCACAGGCTCAGCCCCTCGCACGACGAGCCGTAACCCAACGGCGTGCAGTCGCCGGTCGAACACGCATAATTCACGCTCGATGGTATCAGCTTTAACTTCTTCTTCGCCGCCTTCTCATCCAAGACGCACCATCGCTCCGCCAGATACTGCACTCCGGTCGCTCCGATCAGATACCTCTCCGTCACCTTCCCGGTGAAGTCCGTCGCGAACTTGGGCCTTCCGTCGTACGTAAAGATTCCCCAGTGCCGCTCGAAGTTCCCTGGCACGACGCTCTTCATGTCCTCGTCGATCAACCCGAAGAGGTAGACCTCCATTTTTCCAGGCCTCAGCGGCGTGCCGACTTGTCCGGCCATCTTCTTCAAGAATCCATCGTAGAACCTCTTGGCGAGCTTCGTGTTCGCATTCTCGTCACCGTCGGTCGGCCAGCCAACCTCCCCGACAATTATCTTCATGTTGGGCACGCCGGCCTTCCTCAGGGACCAGACGAGGGTGTCATAGTTGGCGTCGAAGACGTTGGTGTAATTATGGAGGCCTTCATCGACGACCGGTTGGCTCTTGCCGTCGAAGAAGGCGAAGTCGACGGGGAAGTTGGGGTCCTGGTAGAGGCTGAGGTAGGGGTAGATGTTGACGACGAAGGGGGAGCCTTTGGAGTGGAGGTAGCGGACGATTTTGGTCATGAGGGCGCGGATGTCTTTGCGGAAGTTCCCGGCGGAGGGCACGGAGTTGTTGACAGGGGAGGAGTAGATGTCGGCATTTTGGGGGATGGTTGCCTTGATCCGGTTGCCGACGCCGGCCTCGTCGAGGGCTTTCTGGATGTTCTTGAGTGCCGGGAAGGTGGTGCTCGTGAAGGAGCCTTTGTAACTCTTGAGGAAGGGCTCGTTGCCGACGGCTACATACCTGGCCAAAACGATCGAAGGTGAACGATTGGAATAATTTTGGAATGATTTGGTTCAAATTCCAAGGGTTGGTTGAATTTTGGATAATTACTTGCTCAAAAATTGCTCCAATTAAGATATGGTAATAATTCTAGGGAAACTAGATGAACTGGTTACAAGCTCAATTCAAGTCAAAGGCTCATTTAATTTGGTTCTAGATTTTGTCCCACTGTACAGTTCCCGAGTGTTATCCTCTTGATAGACTATTTTTTTATGGCGAGGATTTGCTGACAGGTCTTACATAAACAAGAGGATTTATCCAGGGTTTTAAAACTTAACGGTGGTTCAGAATCCCTGGTTGGAGGAAAAGGAAATTATCATGCGATCAAAGAAAAACAGGAGAAGAAAAAGTAAATCTAACGCAAAAAAAAAAAAAAAAAAAAAAAATGAAGCAATCATATGAACCCGCCTATTTAGTTGATTGTGGATTCTATACTCTGACCTGCAATCCAACATTGCAATCGCAATTATATTTTAAACTCCCGGATGTTATTGCCTGGAGATACGTGCGTGTAATCTTAGATAATGCCCCTGTACATAAAACTGACTACTTTGGTTACCACAATTTCTTCAATGAATGTTCCAGAGACTATCAGGTTTTTGTTTTCGGGGAAGGAAAAAAAGAAAAAAACAGAGATAAAAGGAACAAGCCTCAAAGGAATCATTATGTTTGGACAACGAACTAAAGCAAATTGACAGTTTGGATAGAATGAGGAGCGAAATCATACTTAATATGGACACCATCCTTGTGATCATACTTGATGACATTCTGCTTGACCCACTCCTTGGCGTTCTCATAGTTGCTGCCCATATCACCCAAGTGGTCATTCGGAATAGCGAGCATGACCTCGATCCCGGTCCCGGCCAAGGCATTCACAATCCAAGGGTCGGCATCGAACAGCTTCACCTGGTTGATCCTGTTACCCTTGAGCATCTGAACCACCATGGCCGGGTCCATCGGGTGTGACATCAGGGTCCCCCAGTTTACACCAATGCCATCGATCACCGCCGTCGCTGCCACTGCCGCAGCCAAGATCTCGGCAATGCAGGTTGCCCACGCCACAATCCCAGCCTGAAACATGGTTGGGGGCTTCTGAACTCAGGTCAGGTTGCGAGCAGTGCACCGAGCTAATGAACTCGATCAATTTGCTTAGACAAGCGGAGGGCGGGGGGCAGGAGGCTCACAGAAGAAGAGAGTCTTTCAACGTCAATTGCAAAGAGGGAGGCGGGAGGCAACGGAGATTTGTTGTTAATTTATGCCGCGTTGCCTGACTACAATGTCATCTAGTTAGCGTAGCACGAATATCAAAATACGCGTGGGTTGTACAGGCGCACGGTGGACCACCGTAACCAAAGGTCAGGCGTTGCTTTGAAGAGAAGGATCTATGATGCATACGCAAATCTTCCTGGTTGATGATGAGATACCAGGGGGTGGGCCTGACCGCCAAACTGGAGCAACAGGGCCAAATTATTGTGGTTACAACCACAGGGCCTATATATATATATACTTACACGAGGTTTCAACCATACGACTCAAGTTGGAATAAGTTTATGATTCAACTGGTTAAGTTTATGGGATTTCATTAATTAGTGAGGTATTTGAAAACAATACTGCAGATTTCTTTCCAGATGCGAGGGGAAACCTCATCTTCATATAAAATCCCTACCTTGATGTAAGAATTGGTCTGGCGGGATGTAAATGTTCTCTAAAACTAGTTAGGATTTTTGCTTCTGTGCGCTATAAATATACTTTGTACGTAATGAAAAGTTTTTAATCCCGTCACCCTCATTTCAGTAAGGGTGCAACCGGAAGAATACTCGTACGGGTACACTCTGTTAAGAATTTTTTTTTTTTTTAATGTAAAAGGAGGGAAAAAATCCATCCAACTCTATCATAAAAAAATAAAAATAAAAAATAAAAAACTTCTGGCATAACAGAGAAAGAATCTATCAATATTGAATTTCAAAAAGAACTAACTCTATCCTGCCGCTGATAGGATGAAGTAGTGCACACTGATGGAGGAGAACGTCAAAACTACTTGTCCCAAAAAAAAAAAAAAAAAAACTGACGGCTTTGATGTGGATCAAAGGCACGGCTATAGAGCTATGGAAGAAGTTTAATTATAAAATCTACAGTGACTACTAGAATTATTCCCAAAAGGAAATATAATAGCAGCATATATCCGAGGACCATTGATAAGATAAATAAGTACACCTTCTAGTATGCAATTCTGTTGACCTTTTACAAGCGTTTGATCAATTCATTACTGCTAGTATTTTCTTCTTCTTCGTTGTTTTGATTAAGACCAGGAAGGACTAGTCCCACTCGCTATTCTAATATTCCATAGCCACACATACCATCCACATTGGAGCCTAACCCTCTGGGCCGGGCCATTGCTTGCGGAAGCAGAGAAATTAATAAATCGGGGGTCGAAAGAGACAGCGAGACGCTGATCTCCGCTTGTGCTAGTATCTAAATTTGCATCATATTTCGGTTTCAATATAAAAGAATCCTCGTATTTTTCAGCGTAACTTTTTCTCCCATTGGCATTTTGGAGTACGTGGGCCAGGGTGTGGATGAGATCCAACGCCTTCATGTACTCCTCTGTTTCCCCTGTCGATCAGGAACTAATGCAACAGTTGGTGGGTCTGGGACCTGGTAAGTTGTCCCTGTACCTTTTTTGTCTCTCTTTCTTTTCCTGGATTGCCATCGCTGTGCAATGTGGGATCTGAGTCCTGAGGGCACATTTGCATCGTCGGCGTGGAGATGGTAGATATTTTGTTGGAATCTTTATGTGCCTGTCAATGTTCATTGCACCGATAGTGTTTTCGTGTTACGACAGCACAGATTTTGTTTTTTATGGGAATCTGGATGGGCTTGTCTCTGTTAAAGAGAACGGTCCGAACAAGATACTTCTAAAGTTCTAATTGGTCGACGACACCATGGGTTCCACGACGAGATTCCATTCTGTCAGCTGAGAAGACTTGCAAGAGTCCACAGATGCTGCCTTGATGGGGACTCCGGAGGTCTCTATCTTATCCCCAGAAAGGCCCAAGCAAGTGAACTTCGATGTTATTTGTCTTGGCACCTCCAGGCCATGGTCTAATTTAACATCATGATTTATCAAAGAAAATGCTGTACCAATACTTTCTCAAAAATACAATACAATAAAATAAAATGGTGAAACAAATTTCTAAATTGATCCCACCTCCCACCACTTTTTCTTTTCTTTTCTTCTTCTTCTTCTTCTTCTTCTTCTTCTTCTTTTTTTTTTGTGCTGGATAGAGGTCTGGATATATATATATAACTCCCTGAAGGATCTTTTCACCAGTCTGGGGGATGTGCTTGCCACATATATGTGGTGTGTTTTGAGGGATCACGCAAGCAGGATTCCTTGGAAGATTTAAGTAGATGGGTGGCCGATAGCAACAGGTGAAATCTCGTTGCTGTGGATGAATCACACGTGAATTATTTAGAAATGATATTAGTTTCATTAACTTGGGAGATGGGTGTAAAAGGCATATATAATCTTGCAAACATTTGGGCGTATGGATATGGGTCAGCTCTGTTACATACTGGAATTGGCAGAACACGGCATTCCTCACTCCAAAACTCTCTTGTTAGTTTTCGCATCAATGTATGACATTTTTCAGTGACCATTCAACCTATAAAACATTGCGAATTTCATCAGGCTAGAACATCCTATCCAACACCACCACCAACCCAAAAGCTGTGGCGGTGTCTCACATCAAACATGACTGCTGTGGTTTTGTTGCTCCCACAGACTATAGCCAGGGTGGGGGCAAGGTTTGTTGAGAATTTAACATTTTCTATGTCCCGATCGGCCCATGATTAGCTCTAGTCGGCATGCAAAAATTTTATTGTCGGTTGTTGGATCTTGTTACAGTCGTGGATCAATGGATCAAATAGTTCAGATGGTTAATTTATGTCTCCGTGCCTACATACGTGAGGTATTGTTCGTTTTGATCTCTGATGCTGTCGCACGAGGTATCACGATTTTATACTTTAAAAAGTACCTCACAAAAGCGAGAAGACTCCAAACCATATAAACCATACTTTCTTTTGACACACAATCAATGTAAGATTCAAAATATTTTCTCTACACCACAACACAGTTCTCTAGTCAAGAAAGAGTATATGTGGATAGAAAGTATTTTCAAAAATGACATCAATATTACAATCATAAGTTAAAAGGTCAGATAGCTCGAATGATTGACTTATACTTCTGTATCCACATAAATGAAATATTATTTACTTTGATTTCTGAAGCACATGAAATCTTAAGATTCTATTCTTTAAAAAATATCTCACGGTGGTGAGAAGGTTTGGAGCTCTGTTTTCTTTCCGTATTATTATCGCGGTTAACTTTTGTTCCTCGATGACGTTTTCGGTCTCACCTGGGGTCTGTCTAATCGCTGATAGGTTCCAGCTTATTTTTGGCTTTTTAGGTGGCAGGTTAGATAAATTTCTCTGCATTCGAGATTCACTCCAGAAGTCCAGATTACCAAATCACCTTTCAGTTTTCTCTTTGATCTGCAGTGCTCCCTATATATATATATATATATATATCTCGCAGAACCGCCACGTTTCCGCGTGGTGTTTAAACGATCCTTAAACTTCCATCGCCAGCAGTCCTCGTTGTCCATTAAATCTGCTGCACTAGAGCGGTAATAGTTGCTTCAAATTTTTAGACGTTTTTGTTCACTACTAGACAAAATTTTAAAACTAGGCAAGCAAATTCAAATCGGCCTTCCGGTTAGAGTGCAAAATTTTCTTCGGACATGTGCTGATGTTTGAATCGTATTTTAAAAAAAATGGAGCACCAAAATGGTGCAGATTGGGTTCGTCCAGCAACATGCCCACGTGGGTGGCAATGGTTTAAACACAATCCCAGCGTCAGCCCGGAAATGCCCTTCCATTTATCGTTCTGTTTCGTTCCAAGATGTAGATAAAAATTATTCTCCTGTCAGCCTGTTCTAGCCTCTTGTCTTGCTATCGTCTATTTGGTTTAATTTGTCGAATTCATAGTGACTACTCTTGACGCACGGTATCCTCTCAACTGGAACGCAATTACTAGTCACTGCAGTGCTTCTGAAATATTTCCATATGGCAGAGCCGTAGATTTTTGCTTTGAAGACGGTTGTTGTGCGAAAACTTATGAGCACGAAACACGGCATGTTGCAGTGAAAACTTGCTGCACGGATCCTCTGCTGTGCATCGCATCGTGCGGTGCATAGTACGTTCTGTTTATCGTGCGATGGATGGCTGCAGTTGTGCACAACGGACATGTATCTATGCACGACTGTCCATCATATGATGAACGGTGTGCTGTGCACTGCACCATACGATGCACAGCAAAAAACTCGAGCTCGAGAATTTGTCCACGCTATATGAGCTATACTTCATTGGCCTCGATCAAATCACACAACTGATGATTCCGGCAGCATGGACCCTCATATATAAAGCTCATTAAATCTTCTTTTCGACGAAGTTGCCCGGATCAGATAGTTCAATTAGTTAATTGGATCTGTGGGTTAGCGACCTCTACTTCGCGGGCTCCATGTGCTGGGGAAATTTAAAATACAACCGGTAATTAAGCGGATTTCATATAGCGTGCACATTAAGCGATCACCCCTAATTAATTCTCAAGTCTACTGGATTATGCAAGCTGTCTTAAGGCTTTGGATCTGGGGCTGGTACCTGATGGAAGCATACATTTCCTTTCGCATGGATAGAGGTACATCTAATTGCATTTTTTATGATGTTGAGGTAAATTCTCATTGCTTAGCCGATTGGTTCTCCTTTTCACCTTCTAACCGGTTAAGTGTGCGATAATTAATTCTTTCTCATCTCTACACCGACTGAGTTATTGTGATTCAATCAGACTGAATCAACGGGTATTATCCTAATCGACATTCGACCGACTAAGATTAACGAAATTTGACCATCAGCTGAAGGTGACGAACCTAATCAAATCGATGTTTAACCGATTTGGTCCGATATATATTCGACGGCTGATTGATGACTATTCGACATATACACTCGGTATTTAACCGACTTGATTCTACATGAGACCACAATACGTCGGCATATGACCGACAACTTACTCGGAGCCACATCGATAGTCTAAATTTCATACGACGGTTATTTGGCACGTGCATTAGCTGCATGTGCACATGGAGCGCAATAGTCATCCACAAGTGGCTCATTATTCGATCTTAATAGTAGTTAATGAAGTAATCGTCCACTAAATATCATAATTTCCATGTTCCAAACATTCAGGGATGAGAGTTACACAATAACAACATCACCTACTTTATAAATACCCGTAAGCAATGAAAGATCTAAAAAGCTTTCTTATTATAGGCTTTTGCGCTCATTTTTGGCTCTCCGATTGTTTCATTTCTTCGGCTAACTTAAGCATCAGAGGGTACCCTATCGGAAAACCTCCGATAAGAGGATTTGTTTTACAGATTTCCACCATTCACTGTTTGGATGCAACAGCTCGGCTTCTAGCCGACTAACTCGCCGGAAACATAATGCAACAGATCCTAAACACCAATACACCTATACAAACATAGCAAAAGAGAGCTCTCTTTACGCTCCTTGGTCCTTCATTCCTCCGTTGTTTCCAGCCCTTATTATTGAACTCTTTTCTTCTACCGGTAGATGGAAGGACCCAAGGGAAGCTATGGTCCACTCCTCCTCTTCTTTTTCTTCCTCAACGCCTTCTTTGTCTTGTACCTTTTCCTCTCTTGCCGTCTCCAGCTGACGATCAGCTGGTCTGAGAGCGCCGCCGCCGAGGCTGAGGCCGTCGCCGCCATCCCCTGCTCCTGCCACGGCCGCGCCTTCTTGGATGGAGTCCTCGCCGACGGTGTTCCCACATGCGAGTGCAACACGTGCTACGTCGGAAAACACTGCTCCAAGCTGTTGGCCGACTGCGCCGCCGATGCCGATGCCGACGCCGACGGGTGAGGTCCACAACCAACTCTCATGCTAAAATCCACGATTCCTTGGCCGTTTCCCTTTCTTATTTCGTTTCCCTGCGTGCTACCATGACTAAACTGGGCCTGCTCGGATTAGGTTAGGATCAAACATCCCCAATGACCTGACTCTCCAGGTGGGGTCATTGTGAGCCGGACCCAAATCCATAACCCACCAACCCATTAATTAACCCAACTCACTAACTCCGCCCCCAAAAGAGCAAACTCATCAACATAGCCCTTTCTCAAAAGGGAAAATAAATTTATTAACTTTGCCCGTTGGATTAGTTTAGTCAAATTTGTAACACATGTCGCATGAAATTTGGAGCTAGGATTCAACATCCCAAGGAGAGTTTTCACGCATTGTGGGTGGACATGTGGACCGGTTTGATTTAAATAATTTTTAAAAAGTTTAAATTAAAATCAAATAGATTTTTTGAATTTTTAAAAATTTTAAATCAAAATCAAACCCAATGTAGAAAAATCTGACTCAAACTAAACCGGCATAATCGGCTTGGAATAGTTTACTGTTCAATCGATTTTGTTGTACAACTCTAATACTAGTACCAGAAAGTGGAACTATACTTTGTAATGAGATTCTTGGACAATCAATTTAATTAGTTTATCTCTATTTTATCTTTATCTTGACATTTATTATAAGAATAGATGTAATTTAGATTAGCTATTGTAGTCCAGTGCTACATCTTTATTGTTGCTTAGCAGTATATCCTTCTACCGTAACTTATACACTGCACCACTATCAAATTCTATCTCTTTTGATTGGTGATATGATAATGGTGAAAGCTTTTGAAGATCAAGATATCTAGATCCACACCACTTTTATTTGCTATTCGATTCATATTTTTTTAGCTAGTCCAATGCTAGTAGCACGCTTATGTACGCATCTATATTCGTCGTTCAAGTTTAGCAGGCTACCTTTATCTCAATAAATCGAGTTCCATAGCTTGCCCAAAACGGGATGGAAGGGGTGGCAAAAGTGCCTATATGCAAAAAATTGTAGATGGCAATAGATCGAATATAGGATAGGAAGGTTATTATCTATACATGCCATATACTTACCCCAAGGTGAGTAGACTACTGAGACAAAATAAAGCCGATAGAGTTAGATTTGATAGGTTGGACGGATTAGGTTGAATAAAGCTAAAAAAGAAATTATACAATTTGTTTTATTATGGGGAGGAGATTTGTAAAAAGTATATATATTTAGGTGGAGTTTTATCATTACCTATACTTATCTTGGATTTATTGCGAGTCGGGTAAAATCTCTCTTACTAGGATTGGATTGAGTTGTGTATCTTATAATAGGATAGAGTAAATTATCATTTTTGTAAAAAAAGAGGATTTTGCAACTTTTCGCAAGGTTGATGAAGTGCCAAGTGTAGGATAGAGCTGGAATCGAATTGGAACCGATATAGACATATCCATATTTATTTTATCTGATGAATATAAATATAGTATGAACATTAGTCAAATGCTAATATTCATATTTTTAAATAGATATAGATACAAATCAAATATTAGAAATATAGATATAAATTAATATGAATCTAAGTCATATAATTAAATGTTGGGCTAATTATGCTTTTAGTCTCTAAAATTTAGCACATTTCTAAAATGGTCACTGAAGTTAAAAAATCTAAAATTTGATACCTCTAGTTTTGAACTATTTTAATATGGTCCTTTCCTTGGATTCCAACCATTTTGTCTCATTAGAAATCCTAGTTGATTATAACTCATGCTTATATGGCGATAACAGATGCTTCTGTGGTAAAACCTGTCTAAATGAAGATAATGTGATATTAATTAAGGTGATATGGCATAGATGATATGACATATAGACCATGATATGATATTATAATGGAGAAAATTTTATTTTAATGATGTGGCACAGATGATAATGAGGCATAAGTGATGATATAGTATATATTGTAGAATTTTCTATCTAAAAATATCCAATTATCAAGTGCCATAGCATCATTTTTGGATGATGACATAGTATATAAATGATAACGTGGCATGTGAGTGATAATGTGGCATATTGATGATGATATGATATGTGCGGTAAAATTTTCTATCTAAAAGTATCCAATGGCTAAATACTATATTATCATCCATATGCCATATCATCATCTATATACTATATTATCACATATATATCATAAATTCTGTTTTTGATCTTTCAAGTTTCACAAATATTTTTATATAATTCTTATAGTTAAAAAAAATCTCTAATTTGGTTATTGATTTTCATGTGTGATTTAATTTGAACTAATATGATTTCAATAGTTAAAATTAATATGAAAAGATAATAATATATTAAAAATAAAAAAAAATATTAACAATATATTTCTATATTGTTGATTATACACCATCTTTAATTATATCTTTAACCCTATTCTTTTTTTCCCGATACTTTCTACCATAGCATATATAAATATATGCAAGAGAAAAAATCTACAATATCATGACTCATGAACAACACCTCATCGTACATTATTTATCTAATCTTCCTTTCATCTCTGGATCCCATTTCTTCTAAAATGCAAATACGGAGAGTTTGTTCTAAACCCAAGAAGAATGAAAACCAAAAAAAATAAATAAATAAAATAATTTTTATTTTTAATTTATTTATTCTCTTAGTTTGTCCATGCTATTCTACCCAAAGCAAACACTTTAGGTCGTGAATATATAGTTCATGATTGACCACTCATTCTTTTTCAAGGAGGTACTCAGTAACAACAAAATGGAGAATGCCGGATCCACGTGCTCCTCCATCATTGTCGCCATAGCCATGGTGGCGATCCTCGGATCCCGAACCTGATATACTTCGAGACTATCTTCGAATTCAAACATAGCCTTCCCATTTCAAATACCACTGCCATCTTCTACTTTTAAACATGGCTAGTGCTTCGCGCCACATTAAAATTATTACCTACCTTACCACCAAACTGAAAAGATTAAATTAAATCATACTTAAAAGTTAAAGGACCTAATTAGATATTTTTTGAAACTATAAGAGTCACGTTAAAATATTTATAAAACTTAAAAGATAAAAAATATAATTTATGATATATGGATGATGACATAGTGCATGAATGATGATGTGATATATAGATGATGATATGATATATGGATGATGACATGACATTTGGCAATTGGATACTTTAAATAGAAAATTTTATATCACATATTATATCATCACTCATATGCTATATTGTCACCTACGTACTATATCATTGTTTATATACTATGCCATCACACATATGTCATTGTTTGTATGCCATGTCATCATTTATATGCATGATGACATGATATATAAATAATAACATGGTATTTGACAATCGAACACCTTTGGACAAAAAATTTCATAGCACAAGCTACATCATTACCTATGCCATGTCATTAAAAAAATTTTATTTGTTATACCACATCATTTATACCAAGTCACCTTGGTCAATACCATGTCATATATGTTTAGATGGTTCTTACTATATAAATATTTATTTTTGGCACCCAAGCATCGATTATCATCAGTTGGGATTTCATAAAAAGCACCTGAAATCCGAAGGTATGATATATTAAAATATTTCAAAGATCAAAAGAATCAAATTATAATCATTTAAAAAAAAATATTAAACTTCAAAGACTAAAATATAATTAATTATTAAATTTTATAATAATCAAAGATGTGGCTAACTAAATGATAAATAAAGTTAATTGTATGATAGTGTTATTCTCTATTTCTTTAAAAAAATTCATGCATTTATAAGTAGAATCATATTAGTAGAAAATATGGATATTAGTTTAACATTCAAATTTTTCATCTATATTCAGATAGTTTTGATACGAAGGTGGATCTGGAGACTTGCACCGATACCATCCGGTCCACTTTCATTCGCTAGAGATGCCTCGGGTTGTATATTTCGCATGAAAGAATGATTTCCCTTCTTTCACAACATCAATCGTGGGTTCGCATATTATCTGCTTTGAGAACCGTGCAGATAAAGATTAGAATGTATAAAATTTGTTCGAGACGCGATCTGACGGTTGGGCTCGCGAAAGAAGATCAAACAATCTTCCGTGAGAAAGATACAACCCAAATCCTTCAGAGAATGTACTGGTTTGATGACGTGGATATACCCGTCCCATTGCCCTTGTGCTGTCCTTTCGTTTTCTTGTTTTGTCTATTGCAAATTAAAAATCCAAGAGGTAATGAATTAAAATAATCAAGAGCAGGAAGAACGTAACCTGCTGTTGGCAGTTATAAGACTGATTCAAAGTCTTAAACATATTTTTTTTAAATTTAATTTTATATTTTTTTAAAATATAATTTTAATGATTATGTAAGTGGTCTTAATGGTTGTGTAAATGATTTTAGTAGTTTAATAATCTCAATGATTTAATTTGGTGTTTGCTTTTGGCTACGTCAGTTGTCATGTAAAATTTATGCAAAAATTGTATTATCTTGAATTTTATATGAAATCTGGTTAGACCCTTTCTCTCTCAATTGCTGGTCACATTTTCAACGCTTTCAGCCGTCAAATCAAAAGAAAACATACCGTGCCCATTGCGGACCCAGAACGCAAATATGAAATATCACAAACACAGTGATTTGAATTGAAGCAGAGGCACCATTTAAGATACAAGCGCGGCAACGTCCACCAGAACATGTGGACCCAGATATCCGATATCTAAATGGTGGCAGGCCAGTACCGCAGGTCTTTTTTTTTTTTTAAATATTTTTTTTAATTATTATTTCTCAATCTAACCCCTTTCTAATTTATTCCTCCAAATACGATAAATTGAACAAGGTGACGCAGACGCGACGAAACTAGAGATGGCAAAATTAATCCGACCCGATGGGTATACACCCTACCCGAACCCGGTCAAATCCGAAAAATAGGATTTGATTGGGTTTGGGTTCAGATTTGGGTAAAATCCGAAAACTATAGCACAGGTATGGATAGAGTATGGATAGTGCTATTTTCTACCCAAATCCGATCCGAACTTATGGGTATGGATAATACCCAAATCCATATCCGAATATATATATATATACATATCCGGATATGTATATATATATATATATATTCGGATATGTATATATATATATATATATATATATATATATATATATATATATATATATATATATATATATATATATATATATACATATCCGAATATATATATATATATATACATATCCGAATATATATATATATATACATATACATATACATATACATACATACATACATATATATATACACACACACATATACACACACACATATATATGATCTCTCTCTCTCTCTATATATATATATATATATATAATTATATATATGTATGTATGTATATGTATGCATGCATATATGTATGCATGTATGTATGTGTGTTAGAAGTGTGTATGTGCGTATGTATGTATGTATATATATATAATTGGTAATTCTATTTTTGATTGATAATATGCATAAAATTATTTTACTTTTTTTTTTGGGTATAGAATGGACGGGTATGGATTGGGTATGGGGCGGGTATGGATTGGGTATGGGGAAATGGGTTACCCACGGGTATCCCCGAACCCGTTGGGTATGGGGATGGGTATCTCTTTTCTTACCCGATTGGGTATCGGGTAGGGTTTGGATATAGGGTATTAAGTTCGGGTTTGGGAATGGATAGTATACTACCCGACCCAAACCCTACCCATTGCCATCCCTAGATGAAACCGTGCGCCGAAGGTGCGGTTACTACTTAAAACTAAAATGTATGAAAAAATTTAAAATTTAAATTTAATTATAAATTTAAAATTAAAATCATCCGTTAAACATATGGATTTAATTTTTCAAATAAAATTATATTTTTAAAATATAATTTTACCGTCCGTCACACAATCCGTCGTAGGCTCCATACCCGTTCTGCCTTTCTACCTTGGCCATCTGCGCCACACACACCACCACCCCATCCCCACTCCACCACCATCCGCTTCTGCTCCAGATAACCACTACCTCCCTCTCCTCTCTCCTGGGCACCAACGTCCGTCTGCATGAACACAAAAGCCACCACCCATCCCTCGAGATCCCTCCACCCTCCCTCAACTGTTGCACCCGCACCCCACACGCCCCCAGCACCGCACACCATCACCCCCGTCATCCGACCACTATCCCAAATGATCGGCGGCCCCTCCTCTCCGATCCTGATGAAGCCTTTAACCTGATATCAAGCTGAAAATAAAAAAAATAATAATTTTTTAAAATAAAAAAAATTGATTTCACCTCCAATATTAAAATTATGTGTTGGATATATGATTTTAATTTTAATTTTAAATTAATTTTAAAATTTAAAATTTTTATTTATCGCGAGCAGGAATCGTATTTTCAATGTGCAGCTTCGCGACGTCCGTATTATTTCATTAAAATTATTATATTTTAAAAAATAAATTAAAAAAAATAAAATTGAGAAATAAATATTTAAAAAATAATATTTAAAAAAAAAGCCCTTTACCGCACCCAGGTACAATGGTTTAATTAGGCTTGCTCAGGGCTCTTCCACTCGTCGTTAGGAGCGATGGAAGGGCCAAAGGGGAAAGGAGGAGGCCATGTACATAGGCTCAAGTTACTGCACCTCTTCTTCTCCTCGCTCTTCCTTAACGTCCTCTTCTCCTCCTACCTCTTCCTCTCCCACCGCCCCTACCTCGACTGGTCTCGCGCCGCCGCCGCCGAAGCCGAGCTCGTCGCCGCCATCTTCTGCTCCGGCCACGGCCGCGCCTACCTCGACGGCATCCTCGTCGACGGCGTTCCCACGTGCGAGTGCAACACGTGCTATGCCGGCGCCAACTGCTCTCAGCTTTTGCCGGATTGCCCCGCCGATGCCGACAGGTGAGTGAAGGCCGGTTTTGTTCCCTGATGGAGGCTTTTTCTTCGTCTATACTTCGATTAGTCTAACGAGTTTAAATTAAGCAAAAGGGTTTTTTCTTTTTTTTTTTTGGATGGAAAGGGGAGGCAAATTTCCATCCAGTTATTATTAAGATAAACTCTTGCACAAAGAAAATTAATCGAAAAGTTAGACTGACAAGGAAGAACTCCCGTTTTGCGCACAAGGGCTATATTTTTATGAAATTCATTTTTTTTTATGAGATATATGAAACACTTGTTATCAGCTTTACCTCACTTGGATAAATTATACTATTTTGGTTGGAATACCGTACGCTTAAAAAGTTGGTATAACATAAAATATAAAATCCATTAATTGTTTTGGTGTATCAAAATCTGATGCCGTTTGCTAAGGTAAGACAAGGATCGGATGCCAACTAGGTCATGAAAAGATCCACTAGCTATCTAATTAAGCCAATTGGACGGGATCCGGTGCCAGTGTGATTCCAACACAGGGTGAATATTCTCGATGACAGGACGACAGCCGAATAGAATACTTGGATGAGATTTTACTTCCATCAAATAATATTTTAGAAGGTGTAATCAATAAATAGTTATACACGTTTACCCGAGTATCATAGCTTATCAACTATACCGATTCTTTTTATACCTTTTTTTATTTGTTTATAGATAAAAAAATCAACATTCAAAATTTATTTTGAAATTTTTTTTTAAATTTTTGAAAAAAAGGATAAAGAATTGTGTGATTTGTGGCATAATTACTTTCATAAATTTAATTTTATTATTTCTATTTTTTATTCTCGGACCAAACAGTTTGGTGGAAATTATTAGAATGACATCAGTCATACGCAATGGGCATTAATTCTAGGATCAAATAATATTTTAGAAAGGCGTTGTCAGGTTAATCACCAACTTTGTTTCGTTGTCCACCCAATCACCAACTTGAAAGACGAAATTTAGGTGGCCGTGCCTTTTCACGTTTGAAATCTTTGTATAACTTTTTACCGAATGAAGGAGAATCTTTATGTTGTTGGAAAAAGGGAAAAATTTTCTGGTATAAAGAAAAGGCAGATATTTCAAGAAAATTTTTAAGTTTCCAGCTAGGCCGGGGGGGGCGACAATTACGGTGCCTTTTTGGTAAAGAACAATTACGATGCCTTAGACATATACTATGCATGCATGTTTTGCACCGGAAAGAGCTGTATGGTAGGTGACCATGTCATCCAATCAAAGAGACAAAACGCTACTTACCCAAAAACAGCTATCGCTCCTAGATGTTTGACCGCTATCCATTAAGGCGGCTATCGAGACGTGTCCAGTTTTGTGCTGTGCTTACCGAACACATACCCAATATGCTCTGTCCTCGAAGCACGTGTAGGGTGTCAAACAGGATGAATTCTCATCCATCTTGAATACTGTTAAATATGGAGGCCTAACGTGGAATAGATATAAATAGTTAGTGATTGATGATGGATAGGATTTTTTTTTTCTTTTTTATAAAAAATATGTATTTTTTTGATAAATTAAAATTTATTAAACTAGCTTATAATAAATGCAACCGTAGAATGATATGTTCTCTTTGGAGTGGTTTGCTTTCGATACGGCTGGTCGGGGCCATACGAATCTTTATGGCAAGGACGACGTGATCTCTAGCATAATTATAAAAGCACATTATTAAAATAAAAATGCATATCTTTTACCGATTCATAAAAATAAAAAAAAAAATTATTGAAAAATTTGATGATAAAACATTCCATCATTAGTTAATAGTAAAATAAATGATTGGCTAATAGTCTATAAAAAAAAATTATTATGTGTAACAAAAGAATGGATGCACGTATCTTGTTATTATCACAAAATGGCAAACAAGACACTGTATCGATACCATCATACTATATAGCATAATTATTTGATAGTTTTTTTTTTTTTTTATAGCAGTCATGGAGAACTATACAGTATTCTACGATATGGTCTGCCCACAATAAGGGATCCATGATTGGTGTGACAAATTAGTTCAATTGAATCATGAAAATGAAACAAAAATCATATGGGATGTGTGTTGAGGATGTCTGGTCAGGACACCAACTTCACAAAATTTTTTCGATACTATGCATCACAACAGAAAAAAAGAAGAAATAAAATAGAAACAATCAAATATGTGGATCAGCCAAAAGGTTCGTCTCCACAGGCATGTAAGTTTCACTATGAAAAAAAAAATTACAAGAAGAGATCACATCCTCAATTCTCGAACATCTAATCTCTCCTTCACAAGAAACTCTTCCTCACAAAAGCTCTCTCTAAGAAAATCTTCCTAAACCTTTGAAATGATCTCTGTCCACTGCCTGACAATCTACCTAAAACACCCTGCTTCTGTTCTCTGTTTGTGCCTCTCTTCAGAAACTACTATTGCTGAACCACCTTCTGTTCTGTGCACGGGATCCTATCGATCATCTATTGCTACCATGCATCTCTTTGTTGTCGCAGGGTCTCTTTAAATACCTCAGATCGATCCAATCCCGACTCCATTGCAAATTAGGACTCCTTAGATCATCCAAACATGCTCCTTAAGCGTTGGATCTTGATCGTAAGCCCTACAGATCCTCCGATCGTGCATCGATCTATGAAAACCCATCGTGGACCGTGAGAAATCAGCTAGAAACATCCGTCGGTCCATCGTGGATTGCGTGAAATCAAGAAAAAATACCCACTCGGTCCATATAAGTCCCCATGGATCGTCGATTCATGCACAGAGCATGGATCGCATGCAAAAACCATGCGGGCCGCATTGCGCACGCCCGCCTGGGCCTGGGCCGCGCCCCGTGTGTGCCTGCAAGTTCGTATGCTGGGTCGCGCACTTGCAGTCGGGCAGCTCGCCTCCTTGCACCGTCGTAGCCTACGTCGGCCCACCACTGGCCTCTGCTGTCTCGTGGGCCGTGTTACTTTCTATTGAGCGTATCTTCTTTATCCGATCTTCATTTGGACTGATCTTCGGGTCGTTGGACTCCGTTCGTCGTTGCAGACCTCACTGTGAGCTCAGTGTAGACCGAATCTCGAGATATCAAATTCTAACAATATATACTATAAAATATCATATGGAGTGGGCTTTATAGTTTGTCATATTTTTCTTGATCTTAAAGAATAAGTATAAAAGTCAAAGATTTTTCTACTAACGAAGTTATTAGTCTCGTAATTAAGGCATTCTCTTTCTTCCTTATTTTTAGTACATATTTTTTAATGAGATATACTACATAACTTTATAATATATACTAAATTAATTAATCATCAAATAAGTCAATACACACCTACAAATAAATCGATACACAGTTTTTAGAATGTGGAGTTCACCAATATATAATATATGGCTAGATGATACATACTATAAGTTTTTTTGATATGCACCCAGCAACGATCTGATACATACCTTCAGCTAAATTGATATATAGTTTACCAAACTTAGTATTCACCAATACACAATATATGGCCAGTTGATATATACCTAACAAAATATTCATTCAGTATCTCAATACATATTTTTAGATAAAATGATACATAATTTTCAGAACATAGTACTCATCAGTAGCACATGACCAAATGATACATACTAAGTGGCTTACTAACATATATTGTAAGTTTTTTTGATACACACTACACACATACAGATAAATTGATACATAGTTTATCGAACTTAGTATTCACCAGTACATAATATATGGTCTATTAATATGCATCTAGTAAAATATTTACTCAACGTCCCAATATACACTTCTAGATAAAATAAAGTATCGTTTGTATGAATCTTAAATATAAAGATCTTAGAAAAGAAGAAAAATTTGAAAGAGAAAAAAATAATTCGAGGAAAATCTCATGAATAGGAGAGATGGCACGTGGATTTTGGAAGAGGAGAAAGAGACTTGAGAGGAAGACATTGTGGTTGAGAGAAATAGTTTGACGAGGAAAATAATGATGGAGAGGTTTGATGAGAAAAAAAGAGGATATGGAATCATGAAAAATTTTTCTTAGACATATATTTTATTATTATTTATTTTATTATTTCAGTTATAAAATTAATAGACTCTATTAATAGAAAAAATTTAATCTTCATTTAATTTTTAGATTGTCATTTTAAAATATATATAAAAAAAATATGGTGTGAAGCTAGATCCGTCCCATATAATATAATGACCTTTAGTGCCTATCCCATACGATTTTTGTTCCATGAGATGATAGATATGACGAGTTTTTTTTTTGCCCTTTTCAGCGGGGATCCATTGTTTTTGGAGCCATATTGGCAGCACCACGCAGGAAGCAGCGCAGTGGTGTTCTCGGGATGGCACCGGATGAGCTACCGCACCACGGGAGATAACTTCATCTCCCTGGAGCTCGAGAAGCATATCCGCCTCCTCCACGAGGCCGTTGGGAATGCTGTCACCGATGGTAGGTTCATCATCTTCGGATCAGGATCTACTCAGCTGCTCAATGCTCTGGTCTACGCTCTCTCACCGGAGAATGCCTCCACTCCTGCCTCCGTTGTTGCATCCGCTCCCTACTATGCGGTCAGTACCCTCCTCCCCTGCTGTTCGAAAAAAAAAAAAGCTTCAGTAGTTCATCCCTGATGGCTGTAAGCTACAAATACTCACAATTATCTGCACCGTCGGTGATTTGAAAATTTGAAGTCCTTAATTGCCAACTTTGAGCTACATATTCTAAATTCTCTCTCAGAGGATCATTAATCTTGTTTTGTTTTACATGTTCATGCACAGTTATATAAAATGCAGACCGAGGTTTTCGACGGTAGGGAGTATGAATGGAAGGGAATAACATCCAAATGGGTAAATACATCCGTATCATCCATGGAAAACTTTATCGAGTTTGTAACTTCACCAAACAACCCCGATGGGCGCCTTCGGCAATCAGTTCTTGGAGGTCCATTTATCATTTATGATCATGCTTACTATTGGCCTCATTACACTGCAATTCCAGCCCCAGCTGATGAGGATGTCATGATCTTCACCGATTCGAAGCTCTCCGGCCATGCCAGCAGTAGGTTTGGGTATGTCTACAGTTGATTATTCTGATCGAATGGTCTGCATAGATCAAACTTCTTTTTTCTTGAGTGAAAGCATCAATCGAACCCATCTGTTCAATCCAAAAGCATCATTCTGAGTTAAAACCATGGACTTTATTGTTCATTCTGCGTAGTTATTTTAAATAATATTTCCAAATTTTATAAAAATAAATAATAATTTTATCATCCAAAAGTCAAGACAAATCCGAACCTAATCTTTTTTTGAATCTCCGACCTTGCGCCGGCGGCAGGCCATGCATTTCATTCTGTACTTCGTGGGCTTCAGCCACGAAAAACAGGGAAACACATACACATATGCATGCATGCATGTAAAAATAGTTGATTGAATCATTGGCATTATAAATATTGATGTTAAAAGATGATCATTCGTAAAACTGAGTTATTTTACTCGAATGAAGGTGGGCGGTGATAAAGGATGAGAGAGTGTATCAAAAAGCCACAGAATACATGGGAGTAAATACCATGGGCGTTTCTCGTGACACTCAGCTAAGAGTGCTGAAGCTCATCAAAGTGATGTTGGCAGAGATGAGAGGAGAGGGAGGCATCTTTGAATTTGGATATGAAACAATCGCAGAAAGATGGAGCAAATTATCCAAGGCCATATCATCATCCCATCGCTTCTCCTTGCAGCAACTCTCTCCTCAATACTGCACCTACTTTAAAAAGATCAGAGATCCTTCTCCAGGTGAAGCTCATAAATGAAATGATTTCTGTCGATGCTGAAGAAAGATGTAAAGTAATTAAATTCTTCGATATCTAATGCTCTCGACCACTGAAATGGGCAGCTTATGCTTGGTTGAAGTGTGAGATGGAAGAAGATGTGGACTGCTCTGCTGTCCTCAGCGAAGCAGGCATCATTTCACGTACTGGCACGGTATTTGAAGCTGGTAGCCGGTACACACGCCTAAGCCTCATCAAGACACAGGATGATTTTGATTTGCTGCTGCAACGAATGGAGGCTTTAGTCTCCAAGGAGGATATTGCTTCTTTCTGAACTCCAAATGATAAAGGTCACTAATAATCAACTGGATGTTGAATATAAAGTGATGCTCCAACCATTATAATAATAAAAAAAAAAAAATCAACAGCATGTTGATTATAAGGCAAGATATATAATGATTTAAGAAAACCATGGAATGTAAGAATGAAGATTCAAACTCCTTGTATGGCTGTATTATTTGCTTATACAGAGAATATATATGCCTCATCTTTCACATTAGGCCCTGCTTTTTTTGGAATTCTGCAAATCATATATGGTTGTCAAGAATTTGGTCAGAGTGCTGCAGGTATCCTGTTTTGGTGTCAGTATGTTACTTGTACAATGTGGCATGACCGGTATTGATATTTAAGTTCTTCATATTGATCGTTTACATTTAACAAAAATTATAGTATATGTTTGCCAAATTTTACATTGCCTTCGTCCAATATAATATTCTTGAAATTTGAATATTGTTGCCAATTGAAAATATTTTTTTTCTTGTAACAATTACATGATTGAGTAATCACGTTAACACGTAACGGTCCTTGTTATATCCTCAAATTTGTTACTTATTTTTATTATAATGCACGATATAAACTGTTGGACGGGTGACATGCACTAATTAGGGGTTTTGATGCAAATCATACAGTCATCAAAAGTTCGGTCCATCATAGTGTTGCAAACAACCTTGATATGCTGAGCAAGCCTATGATTTGGTGTTTGATCAAGGCCCAATCTGTTGGCTTTCAGTTTGCTTTTGGTTTGAATGAAAATTTGCATCAATTTAAAACTTTTGAGCGTTTCGGATTCGATAGGAAAAGAACTAAGCGAGTCGGATCTAATCAGGAAGCAAGTACCATATTATTTTGGGTTACGAGAATCCACTTTAAGAGAGAGGTCGTTTGTGTATTCCACACGCTCTTGATGTTGATGCGCGGTACAAACACCGAGTTCAGCAGAGCATAGCTTAGAGTCACCAGCTTCGAATGAGTTTAGTCCGGTTTCTACCAAATCTGTCAAAAATAGAATTTTTACACAACGAATATGTGCTAATGATATGTTAGCCTTAATGTTTTGCACCGGCCCCATTAGAGAAAATTGACATACTAACTACTTTTACATATAAAAAGTTAGGCAGAACTTTTATTTTATTTATTGTTTTTAGTTTTTTTTTTTCTTTTCTTATAAATGAAATATGGAGGAAGTTCCTAACTTCCTCCATTCTTTCATTAGAAAATAAAGAAAGAATACAGACAAGTTACATAAGAGGTAGGAGAGTGACTAGAGATAGATTACACGCAAAGTACAAGAAAGAGAATGAGTACAAATACACTTAGGGAGGGGGGGGGGAGATTCTTTTGGAGATGTTCCTCTGACCATCCAAACCTTGGCCTACATGGCAATTTTTGTTTTCTCCTCCAAATCCCATATTGTCTCGCTGAATTATGGTCTGAGTGGATTTCGGCCTAACCAAAATAGTACAGGAACAAAGCCACTGATGCACTCTGGGCCACTGCTTGTTGGTGTCTTTGGCTCAAGAGAAACAGCAGTTTAGCTTTCAAACCTACATAGCGACTGCAGCTTATGATAGGAAATTTACCGAGCAATCAATCCATTCTTGAAACCGTGACATGTAGCAAGCGTGTGGCAGTACACACGTGGCCATTGTCATCAATGACCACCGCCCTCCTCTTCTCGCTTTCCCACCCACTCCCACCTTTTCACCGTCATTCCGCCTAACCAATCATCTTATGTACCATTTATCATTATGAATGATGCGTGACAGCTGTAAGGTCTCCCTCTCATCCTTTTCTTGAGTGTGAGAGAGAGAGAAAACAGAAGAAAGAAGAAGAAAAGTGCTGCAATATAAATTCAGCTACAGAGATCTAAACAGCTCCAAGAAATGCTTCTGATGATACGTACAACGGCAGCCATCCATCCATCCTGTTCTATCGACAGCTCCACCACGGTTCATCTGGAACGCCCAATCTTTAGCCAAGTGACTTAAGCCACTAAATTTCCCCTGCCTCTAGCTAGCGTAAGCAAGCAACAGGGGCCATCACAAGGCGTGGAATTTTATGATTTGAAAAAGTATTTTAAAAGATTTTGTGTCCTTAAATATAACAATAAAAGTATTAGCAAAATTGGCAGAATAAGATAACAATAGTTAGTGCCATACCCTGCAGCCTAATCAACCATCAAATCTGAACTGTAAGAGATGGTGATTGATGTAAATACTGCAGCCTTCCTAACCAGGAAAAAAAAATTAACAAAAAAGAAAGAAAAAAAAGAAAGAAACAAAAAAAGGAAGCTTGCAGACCTTTCTCATGTCGTTACCAGATATAACACCTTAGAAAGATACATTCAACCTGACCAACCATTTAAATGAGTATCACCGTTGTGAAAAAATGCTTTCACTGTCCCATGAAATGGTATATGCAGGTTCAGGAGCAATTCCTCCAAGCAACTAATTCAAGTCCAAGGAGGGGGGGTGGGGGTGGTTGTGGTGCGGAACTCTGGTTATGGGTACAGAGACTAAAATTGAAAATCCGCAAACACACGACAACTAGCAAAAATATATTAAAAAGCATTCCATCATTGAAGACGAATCCTTTCAGGGCATTTAGATTCCCTAACGTGCAAGACAAGAAAGCTGCCAGATATCTGCATTGATGATATAAATGGTATTTTCCAATACTCAATCATTTAAATCTATGTTCTCATAAGCTTTTGCTGGATCAACCCTCAAAAGGAGTTCATTGTTCTACAAAATGACAATAGATTGTCAAGATGTTTTTGTTCGATATTCGATAAATTTAGATTCCCCAAAAACATAAAATAATTTTGAATTGCCAATAAATTTTTCAAAAAAAAATAAAAATAAAAAAAAATACAGAAACACCTCTCAAGTTTAGTCTAATTTTATTTATATCTCATATACTTTAAAAAGTGTAAACCTGATTATTCTAATTATCGATATATTTCAATGTAGTCCAGTCATTTACTTACCAATAAATGATGTTAGCTTTTCTTTTCAATAGACAGAAATATCCCTCGCTTATGGATAGGCTTAGAGGAGAAAAAGGATGGGAAGAAAAAAATGGATGAAGAGGAGGAAAGAAGGGAGAAATAGATTGAAGAAGAAGGATAAGAAGAAGAGGAGGATGGGGAGGAAAGGAAGGGGAAAGGATGGATTGACAGTGAAAAAGGACAGAGGTTGAAAGGGCCGCTATGAAGGGGAATGGCTTATGAGCGGTTTGGAGGATGAGAATGAGGAGAAGAAGTAGATAAAAAAGGTGAAGCGGTGGAGAAATGGATGGAGATGAAGAAAACCGTCATGAAAAAAGAGAAATGAATGAGAAGAAAAAGAAAAAGGATAAATTACTAGTGAGAAGAGATGGATATAGAGAGGGCCGTTGCATAAAGCTAGAGCTCATGGATGAATTTGGAGAACGGAGAGAAGAAGTTGATGAAGAGGAAAGAGAGGAAGAGAAAGGCCACCGGTAAGAAATGGGTTGGAGGAAAAGAAAGACAAAAAAGAAAAGCGGACAGGAAAGAAGGAGAGAAAGAAAGATGGGTTGCCGGCGAAAAAAGATAGAGGTAGAGAAAACCGTCGTAGAGGGGGATGGCTTATGGAAGACATAGAGGAGAAAGATGAGGAAAAAAAATAGATAAAAAAGAGAAAAGATAGAGAGATGATGGAGATGGAGGAAGCCATCATGGAGGAAGAGAAAAGGGTGAAGAAAGAGAGAAGAAAGGAGAAAGAAAAAGGGATGTCGATGACAGAAGAGGAAATCAATCAGAGAGGAAAAAGAAGATGAAGATAAGAATATTTTCATCATTTTATAAAATAATGATATCTTATGATGGTCATGTGACATTATTCTGTTAACAAAGATAGATGGTTGAATAATATTGGAACATATCGATAATTAAAAAAATTAATTTAATATTATTTAAAACACACGGGATGTAAATGAAATTAGACTAAAGTTGATCAGATGTTTCTGTAATTTTTTCAAAAAATAAATATTAAATACCTAATACCTACAACATCCTCATTGTCATGTAGAAATCAAAATCAAACATAAACAAGCAATCTTTTTCATAAAACATCTTTTTCAAAAACCTTCTAATTTGATTTTTAAAGATCAAAACAAAGAAGCTTTAGGTTCCTCTTTTATATTATAATAACAGCAATTTTGGCTGAATGGTAACTAAAGGAAACATTGGAAACCCTCCCTTGAAATATATCAGGGAGAATACAAGACCTTTTTTTTTAAAAAAAAAAAGGTAGAAGCAAATAAATTTATTAAAAGCTACCGCACAAGGTGGTACATGGTACAAATTGTTTCACGGGGCATTATGATTTCAAGTATGCATGATACATACATCATTCTAAAACAGCAATGAAAATTCAAGAATACAACATATATCTAATGCAAGTAACCACGATGGTTGAAGTTCTTGACAGGCTATAAGGTCGCAAATGAGAAACCAAATATAACTTACCAAAAATTTGTCATAAATAACTGTATGTACTATATGGTTGTTTTGCCCTGAATCTACTTACATTAATAAGTAACATCCATATGGAGAAGGTATTTGTGAATATCAGTACCATGACAAGGTCAACCACAATATGTTAAAATAATCGCTTGCTCCATCTAATAGAAAAGTGGAGACTGAAACGTCTCTGTTTTTCATATGTCTGTGCAGATTAAATATGATGCCATAACCTATGTGCATGGTGATTGCTGATAATATTCACAACTGTGGAAAACCATGCTGTAGCAACCAAAGATCAGGTCTATTACACCAAATAAGTCTTGCATAGACACAGATAAAAGAATCAGATTCAGACAAGTCTAAGTATCTAACAGCAAGAGGGGGAAAAAAGGACATATGAGAAGAGTAATAAATTATATATTTTTACATATTGTATAAAACATTAAAATATATATTATTTGTTAAAATCTTTCATTTATGTTTTTTAAACTTTCTTATTTGCCAAGAGATACAACAAAAAGGATATTTTGCAAAGTTATTTCAATATCTATATCCTCAACCAATCTCTAATGGAAGATTGTACTCATAATTGAAAGCGTCAAATTATTCATCTAGCTGTACAAGCAAGAAAAGAAGAAGCTACGTATCCAAATATTTGATGCATAACTAATTTGGATACATAACCAAAATGTATTCTTGAAGCTGGACAAGAATGTCCATGTAACATAGCACCAAATATGACTTAGATTAACACCATTAATTCAGCAGCTTGATGTTGCCTCAACCACCAAAATTCTTAGAAACTATATATGCTCAGTTCAAATCATGAAAAGCTTGAGAGTTAACCCAATTTCATCATCCAATAAGCATAGTTATCAGTGTCCTTATAGGCACCCCCATTAACATCACTGCCCATAGTCATCATCCATCTAGCATCCACCTGTCTGTAAATCATGCATAATTATGTCCATGTAATGGCAACCATGCTACTTTCAGTGAAACAGGGTAAGAGTTTATATCATGGTACATGCAGGGGGTTACATAAGCAAATATTATATCATCATCTGAAACAGAAACTGTTTGCTTGGTTCCTCTCGTTATTAAGTTTCTTCTTGTTCCCCCAAACCCAACCACCCCACCCACACCCCCACCCCCCAAATGCATAATTATGTCCATGTAATTGCAACCATGCTACTTTCAGTGAAACAGGGTAAGAGTTTATATCATGGTACATGCAAGGGGTTAGATATGCAAATATCAGATCATCATCTGAGACACTGGGAACCATGCATTGAATAGCTTTTGATATCCATTCTTCATTTACAAACGATTAGTAATGATTCTTAAAACATGCAACAAAATCCAATATCTGATAACAAAGCCAAGTCAAACTATTAGACCATTGGAGAGAACTTCCAACATCCATGCAGGTAGCAACAGCCTCCAATTACACAAAACTATACAGCATGCCTAATTTCTCTCTGTGGAAACATGTTGCACTGCAATGAACTTAGCATATTTCCACTATCTACCAACCACCTTGCACAAACAATGGTCTAACTATGCTCCACATCACCACCAAATGAAATTTCACACCTAACCTTGCCTCAATATGCTTGTGACACATCTTATACATAACCTCACCTTAATATGCTTTAAATATCTTGGCACATTCCATGGACCACATTTTACAACAATAGTTCAAAGATATAAGTCTGAAGCGTGCCATCCAAACTAAATGGTGCCCTTTGAGACTTGCTGTTCGGTAGGTGAACAGTTGTTTCCCATGCTGTTCTCCAGCCAACATATGCCCTACAGGCAGTGCCCTAGATACAAACTGCTGTATCTCCTGACCTGCTATTGAGTTTTGGCAAGAGTTGCCAAGGAACAGGTAGGGAGCTCATTCACCCCCCACCCCCTTCTTCTCTCTTCTTCTCACAACACCCCATCTTTGCTACAATTTTGTTGTTTTTCCTACCATGGGTTCCTATTTTTCTGTTAGGTTTGCATTGTTTTATCCGGTCACCTTTTTAGCCCGTAATTTTATGGACTTCCCTGTGGGTTTTTGGTTTTCTTATTCCTATGTTCTAGCCAAATATTTTTTCCCCATAGATGTTACCTCTTCTACTAAGATCAATTATACATGGTTTTGGATTGGAAAATGCTTAATTGTAATCTACAGATTAAAAGCATGCCATAGTTTTCCCCACAACTACCGTCACACCAAACCATCAAACAAACGGTCAAGACCATAGCATAAATCATAACACCTAAACATATATATGATCGGGTTGAGTACATATATAGCTTTAAATTTTGTAACCAAGAGCTCCCAATCCAACTCCTAGATAGAACCAAACTGTACAAACCCCAGCAACAAATGCAATCAAATAGAGAGAGAGAGCGGACCTAAACACTTATTCTTCAGAGACACCACCATAAATTTTCCAGGCACATACCAGTGTTCCATGGGTCAGATCTTCTCGACCTTGTCGGGCTTCACGAGCGGGTTCGCCTTGGCAATCGCATCCTGCCCAGCTCCCTTATAATCAAAGGCGCAATTGTGCTTATCGGAGTATCGGTGAAGCGAGCAGAATACCTCCCCACAGCGGCACTTGAACCCCATCAGCCCGACCTTCTTGTTGCAGAAGCTGCACCGATTCGTGGGCTTCTTCGCCGGGGACTCCCCCGAAGGAGCCCCTTCCTCCGCAAAGCTCTCAACTTTGGCCTCCCCATCGCCTCCCGCGGCCTTCTCCTCTACCTTCTTCGCCTCCGCCGGCGGCGGCACCACCAAAGTCTCGATCGAAGCCTTGGACTTGCTCAAGAAGTAGTCTTTATAGCATTTTGAGCAGAGATTATTGGTCGCAGGGCTCCCGAAGAAGCCACAGTTGTTGGCGCAGAGAGTTGGGATGTTGGGGGTTTGGAACTCGGTCTCCTCAGCCTCCCTCTTCTGGCTCTCCTGCTCCATCTCCAGCGAAGAAACCCTGGCTCGGGGGACGGACGATCGATCGATCGATCAATCGGCGCTCTTCAATTCAATTCCTGCTAACGAATCAATCATCAGAATCAAATCCTCATCGATTCTAACCGAACAACTCGCAGCCAGAGCCGATCATCGAGCCCTCGATAGAATCGAGAATCCTCGTTCTCGGACGGATCGAAATCCACAAAGATCGATTGAAGCCCTACCCAATCAAGATCTATCGGGATCGCCCGAGCGACATCGGGAAACCTACCGTCCGGAGGATGGATGGAAAGAGAGAGAATGAGTTAGCCAACCCTTATCATGAGATTCTTTTATATACTTTTTTTTTCTTGGCATCGGGCGGTTGATGATGGATGGGGGAATGATATCGGACGGCAGAGATTGAGGAGATGGTGATGACGCTCTGGATTACGTCTTCGAGAGTAGAAGCAGCTTTGCGGTGGTTGGAGAGCAGCACACGAGGCCGCGGAAAGAAATGGAAACACTCAGTGCGCGTCACCTCACGTGACTACAAGGAACCATTCACCCGCCGCTCTTCATATTTTTTTATTCTACATTCTCTCACAGACAGCGAAACCTGTGCTTACTGTCACAACTACGATTTACAGATCTATATTTAATTAAAAAATAACAGTCCGTATAACAATCTATTTTATTACTTATATGATAAATTGTTTTTTTATTCTAATAGTAATTTCTTATAATCCATATGTGATATATACTAATATTTTACAGGACATATGTTACTTTTACATGCCATTGTATTCCCAATTTCACTTTATCCTTAAATACACTTCGGTTGGTTAAAACTTCAAACATAAGCTAGCCTACAAAATCATCACCATACCCCCTCTTTAACCAAAGCAGGTACCTGTGTGATTTACAAGAGCTTTTATGTGGATGTATACTTAGTCGCATGAAAAGTCACTTGCTAATACTTATAAAAATATGAGATCAACAAAAGGCATGACTGCAGAAAAATATAATTTACAAAGATAGGCATGCAAACTATAAGTTTACAAAAACTATAGGCATAAAAAGGCCCTTTCTAGAAGCGTATACGCAAAAGATTCTTTCTCTCAACCCTTGAATCGGAAGCAAGCATGTTCATGTCCTTCAACTTCCATTGTTCTTTTCTTTTTCCTCCTCTCTTTATCCATCTGTGCGTGCTACCAGAGAACTATAGATTATTGAGTACATGATGGACACGAAGCAATGCTATGGTTCCTTGCAAAATCAGGATTCACTTCAAGGTAAAGTAACACTAAATATCGATGAGATTCTACGTTTGCACAACCCAGCTGCTTCCAGGTTCCTTCCTCAATTCCTTCTTCCTTATCAAATCTAATAGCCTTCTAGATTCCTCTATCTTATCCGTTCTACCATAAATATTTGCCAATCCTAAATAGCTCCTGGCATTGCAAGGCTCCAATATCTGTAGCTCTTTTGCCGCAATTCTTCCCATATCTGTGTCACCATGGATCATACATGCATTGAGAAGAGCATACCATGCAACTGAATTAGCAGCAAAGGGCATGCTGCCGAGCAGACTATGAGCTTCTTTTAGCCTGCCAGCTCTTCCAAGCATATCAACAACACAAATGTAATGACCTAAGCTAGGGTCAATGCCATACTTCTTTCTCATGGAGTGGAAATAATCCAAGCCTTCGTTAACCAGACCACTGTGGCTGCAACTGGTCAATATAGCAACAAAAGTATTGTGATTGAAATTCTTTGAATCTAATGCTTTCTCTGCCATCTCCAAAGCTTTTTTACTATATCCATTTTGCCCCAGACCTTGTATCACCGAATTCCATGAGACCACATCTTTCTTTGGCATCTCATCGAACACCCGCTCCAATTCCTCGCTCGATCCACAACTCGCATACATAGTAATCAATGAGTTGCAAACAAAGATGTTAGACGAATAAAGACCAATCTTTACTGTGATTGTATGTATTTGCCTTCCAAATTTGAGCATTGTTAAAGTGGCACAAGCACTTAAGATGATCGAGTACGTAGACGAGTTAGGCTCCGTGCTTCTTCTCGATCTTAACAAGAGAAAGAGCCTTAGAGCTTCTTCTCCTCGACGGCTTTCCAGTAAGCCCGACATTGCTATGTTCCATGAAAGCGTGTCCTTTTCTTCCATAGAGTAAAACATCTCAAGAGCTTTGTCCATCAACAAGTGATGGGTATATGCATTCATCATAGCATTCCATGATCCCAAATCCTTCCACCTCATTCTATTAAAAATCTCCCCTGCATCGACCAGGTTGCCCAATTTGGCATTCACATCAATCAAACAGTTGTGAACAAAGATAGAACCCTCCCCTTCTCCGTCCAGAAGCTTTACCATCAAAGATTGTATTTGCCTTACCGCAGCAAGTGATCGGATGCAACCGCAGCACTTAAGCAGCGAACTGAAAGTATGTGAATTGGGTAATATTTTTAGCTCAAAGAGAGCGCCATAAAGGTCCGAGAAAAGCTTCAGAGCCTCGAGCGGTTCGTTGTTACGCGCGTAACAGGATATCATCGCCGTCCACGAGAACACATTCTGGTCCTGAGATGGAATTGAATCGAAGAGCTGGCGTGCTTTCAAGGCCGAACCGCATCTCGAGAGGCAAGCAATCATCGATGTGTAAGATGTTGTGTTCCTTTGGGGCATTTCATCGAACAACTGGAGGGCGGAGTCCACGTGGCCGGAGTCCACGAGCACGGACAGCATCGCGTTCCAAGAAATTTGGTTCCTTTTGGGCATTTGCTCGAATACGTGGATGGCCTTGCCCACCTCTCCCCTCATCCCGTACTCCGTGATCATCTTCGTCTGCAATACTGTGAGCTTCGGCGTCGCGTTTGGTTTGGAGACAAAGGTGACAAGGTTTGCGAACTTCCAGGCGCCGAGCGAGCGCGAGGCCATCCGGCCTTCGGATAGCTGCGGACTTTAGGCTTATTAGAGATCCCAATTCTATTTGCGGACTCCGCATGGACGGCCCAGATAAAAATGGGCTTGGACTAAGATAAGGAAGCCTGGATCAGTTGGTTGGGAAACGAAGGTGAAAAGGTGCGCGAGCTTGTGGCCCTGAGCAAGCGCGAGATCGTGCGCATTTCTGAGGGGCATGGACTTGCACTTGTCAGAGATCCTAATTCTGTTTACAGACTCAGTTTGCCCGGCCCAGATAAAAATGGGCTTGGGCTAAAATAAGGAAGTCCGGATGATAGGTTGTGGTCCTGGTTTTTCAAATTGGGCTGGGATTGACCTAGGCACTAGCTGGACCCAGCACAGCCCGATGAATTCTGGGCTGGAGATGTAGTTAGGTACGAGGTTCCCACTTCCCACCACGAAAATGCCGCAATATCAATTTTCTATTATTGCGCTTGAGTAGGGAAATTTGATGTATTAGTTCTCCATGGCAAATGTTTAACCTATTTAACATGATTCAACCTATTGTATGCCGGATTAAATTACCTATTGAATATAATTATCAAATTGATCAGTCTAATAAATAGGTTTGAGTCAGATTGATAAATTTTTAATCTAATCCTCGAATAGATCAACCCATGTCTGATTCATCCCAACTTGATTGCCACCTGTATCCTTATGTAAATCTTGATGAGGCAATGATCTATATTAGAGTTCACATCCTTCTTCTAATACTGCTCTGCAAGAAAGATGAATCATTGTTTATTTTATAAATTCTTCCAAGTTGATCGTAACCAAGCAAGCAGTTTAACATGCATTTTATAAGCAAATGCTGCTGCCGTTGCGTAAAAATAGAGTTAATGTTGCCAGCCCAAAATGTTGCAACAGAATGTCCTTTTGTGCTCAAAACACCAGCAGATCATTATCAAATGTGATATGCTATCCCTTTTGAATTAGGAGGATTGGCTAGGCTCTGAAATGGACAAGATATAAAAGCGCTACGTACGTATCTAAGATTTTTTTAAAATTTTATTGTGAATCCATCAGTCTCTGTGCGGCACCTCATCATTATTTTATTTTTGCTGATAGGCCGCAGCTACGAGAGCTCGTATCCATATAGACTGGACAGAATTCTGCAGTTGAAGTAACATATGTGTTCGTCCGTGCTGAGATGAGTGATGCCATGCATTCGCAAGAGTGGCACGATAAAGATGCTGTGTATGCTGCATGACACCATCCTAAGGCATCAGTCATGTACATCAAGAAATTTTATAATGACTGTAATGCCATCATTTCATAGAGCAAAAAAAAAAAATTTATTTAATGATATTTAAAAATAAAAATTGTTGGTATTAATTAGTAGATCATATTTATCATCAAATATAATAATTTTTAAAAAAAATTAAAAATAATATGTTGCCTCGTATTATAAATTATCGATATTAGTTTGTAGCTCATCTTTAGAATCCACAACATTATTTTAGTGATATCTTTTAAATTTTATCGAAACATAATTTTGATTTATATTTATGATAAATTATTGAGTATTAGTTTGCAACTCACCTTATTTATCCTATCGATGAGTCTCAAATACTCTTTTAAAATATTATTAGATAGCACAAAATAAAATATTGATTAAGAGTATAATTTAGTGTTAAGTTCAATAGTATCCTAAATAAAGATAAGCAAGATTGACGAGGCCAAGATAATCAATCACAAATGCAACTAAATTTTATATTTTAAATATATTAAAATTTTAAATTAATCAAGTAAAAATATGTAATATAAATTATTAAATACTATATATTCAATAACTTTATTACTCTTGAATTACAGCAAAAATAAAATTATCTCTATTTTAAAGAACCCAAAAGGAAAAATCATATATACATAGAGAAATATGATGAAGCTATTAATACCTTGAAATATAATAAAGCATAAAATGAACTTATTCATTTTTTTATTTTTATCATAGGATAAAGGATTGGATTTTTCATAAACAAAAAAAAAATATTTAATATAACATACCACAACATGTTTTGAATAAGTATATTTTATAATATAATAAGCTTTAATAAAAATTTTTAAAAATATTAGCTTTAACAAAATAGATTATTGCCATGGTCGCTGAATGGGTTTTAGCCACTTAAGCCCCCATTGGTGATATATGAAATGATAGAATATATGTTAATTTTTAATTTTTTTATTATTTAGCCTACACTAAATCCTCATAGTTTGTAAATATTAAAAAATCACTGGATCTTAGCTTTCCATAAATACGAAGATATAATTCATAGAGATGGCGATGGATCATATATGAGTCAAATCTGTCAATATCTATATCTATCTTATAATTAAAAATTTTATATCCATATCTATCTCGCATCCGTCTTGAGCTGGGCCGAGTCAGGTTAGGTGAAATAAAGATATAAATCAAATCGAATCAGGTAGATAGAGGTGTTGGCTCGAATCGGATCGGATATATCTAAATATTATAAAATAATTATAATTTTGAAAAGAAGATATAAATTAAAATTATATCAGGTTGGATTTGAGATGGGACATACTATTATTCTTCGAAGCTGCTTCAAATATTTTTTTCTAAAATTCATATCTGTCTCAAATTCTAATCGAATCAAACAAAATCTGCTCCATTCGAATCGGATCGGATCGGCTAAAATTATTATCCCTAATAATTTCTAACACTGCATTAGCTGATACTCATTCATTATTTTGAAAAAAAGAGGGGTATATCATGGGCAGCATATAGTTAATTTTTTCCAACATTTCTTGACCGTTGGTAAGATGGGATTCCATGCAGCGGTTGTTTTGACGTTCCAGTCACGGTGGAAAGGCAAGTTCTGAAAGCAAAAATCAGTTGCCTGTATGCATGAACAAAGGACCAGCTAGAGTTTTGTATTCTCTTGGTTTTGGGGGCCGGGACAGACCTTTCTGTTCCTGCATGGAATTAAATGACAAAGGGACGTTAAGATTGGTCCCTTATTTTCCCTTCCTCTTTTCGTTTTCATATCAATCATTATTGTATATTGCAGCGAGTGATACATTAAGCGGGGGAGAAAAGTGATGCAATAAATGGCTTCATCATTGGATTTGTTTCGAGGAAAAACAAGCGTGATACCATAAGCAAGTATTCGCCTAGAAAACCAGCTATGACCTCAATAATCTCTTTCTCCGAGAAAAGGAGGAGCATAGTCTCCAGCTAACTTCATTTAGAAGAAGAAGTTACAAAACAAAATAGATTAGTACTGTCACAAAAAGAGAAGGGCAGCAGATTGGCAATTAGGATACTGAAGGGGTTTATAAAGAAAAGTGAGGAAGCATCATACAGCAATTTGAAGGAGTTAAGCTGCCAATCAGGGATCGATCAAGTCAGATTTTTGCGTCCTTCTGAGGAGTCTCCAACATTTCTTACGTCAAAACTAGTAGAAACAGTACTATGGGACAGTTAATCAGTCGACGACAGAATTAAAATTGCCAATGCCACTGACGCTAACAATCTGTAGACAGAAGTGATTAACTTGGCTGGCAAAGTACTGGGACAAGACCATGGTGGCCACCTATTCATCCCTTTCTAAGCCGCTCCCAATTGTTTAATATATCATTCTCATTCGTTCTCTGAGCCAAGTCACCAGCTTATATGAGAACATAAAACCCAAAATAGAATTCAAAGATCAACTTACGCTCACAAGATTTCATTTGGTTAGATGTTTGGCACTCTTTTTCTCAATCCATGCCCTCAGAATAATAGAGTTCAAAATGAAATAGTGTAATTGCTGCCACATTTGAAAAATAAATAAATAAATAAATCTGTCTCATTAATGGAGTCAATGCATGATAAGTATCCATCATGTTGTGGTAATTGTTCCCATTAGTTATGAAGATGTGATGGTTCATGTCATATATTCATGGTGTTGATGCCCCTCTCGGCAATCCCAAACTCCAGTGCACTTGGTGGTGGTTCCCGTGTCCTAGAGGGAAGTGCCTCTAGAAATTAAGGGACGTTTAGATGTACGTTGTTTTTTGGACGGATGGCCAAAGATTTTATTTTAATGATGAGAGCATGGAGATAATCTTGCAATGTTGCAAGGTCATGGGCATTGTCCTGTTCAAACTTCGAAGTCCGTTGCCACTGACCGTTACGTTGGAAGGAGTGCATCAACTCATGCACGCGTGCCGTGGCCCGTGAGTATTCACACGTGTGCATGGGGATGCTGGGGGGTATGGTATGGTGTTGGCTGGGTGAGCGGTGGGGGAGGGTTTGGTGAAATTTTTGGAGAGAGGGAGTTCCGACGGAAAGTAAAAGGGCTTTTTGGCGCTTTTGATGCGGGGGAGTCAACACGCACTCGGTCACAATGATATCTTTCACCGCCGACCGTGATGGGGAGTAAGATTTGCAACCAAGATACTCTCCATCATTGCTTGGTATGTAGGCTGCTCAAAAGGCAGCCCTAGCACAGGAAAATATGTAGGTACACTCTCTTTTTCATATCATGTACTGCACTCTCCTGAAATTTTTTAAATTATTACAGATCAATCATAATATTTGATGACAAAACCATATCTGTTGTGCAATAAAAAATAATATTATAATTATACAAAAAAATGATCAACACATGTGTTCACAGTTTATATTGATATTATACACCTGGCTATGCAATGTATATAAATCTCAGTTTTTGATATCTCCATAAAAATTTTATGTTTTGAGTTACGTTAATTGGAGTTTTGATTAATTAAAAAAGAGATGCATTCCAATTGAACATTTATCAGATTACATACAATCCAATATTCCAATTCTTGTATGTTTGTAATTACACACAATAACACACACACACATTCTTGAAAATATAGTTCCCTGCATATTTATCCCTCAAAAATCATTATATACATCTATATTTATATATGCACACCCTCTTTTTTCTTTTTTTTTTTTTTTGCAAAATGCCCCTTCTACTAGTTTTTTGCTAATAGTATTAATACATAACTTTTTTTAAGTATAAAATAAATTTATTATCCTTTTGTATTAATATTCTTGGAAAAATTGCATAAAAATATAGCTCTTTTCAATAAAAACCAAATATTAAATTTTTTAAAAGCAACAACATCAAAAGATATATATATATATATATATATATATATATATATATATATATATATATATATATATATATATATATATATATATATATAGTAAAAATAATTAGTATGAGCAAGAAGAAGTTAGAAAATATTATCTAGAGACTCCCTTTAGAGTATATTTCACATTGCCGTGGTGTAAATAATTTTATGATGGTCTAATTGTGAGATACATTAAACAATAACTTTATATCTCAAAGTACACTATAATAAGAAATTTAAAAATATATTCATAATAGTCCAAGCCTAAATACTGAAGCAAATAGCTTAAAGCGGATCTTTAAGAGTAGAGATTTTCATATTCTCCTCAATCTTTAATTATCATTTTTAGGCATTTTTGAGAGAAAAGGAGGGAAACGCACCTCCATTTTAATTAATTACCTATACCAAATTCCTTGGGATGTGCCATTTAAAATTTGATCCATAACTTCTGATTGCTAAACAAAATCATTTAACTACTAGGACGAGCTCAAATTCATGCAACTAGACGACCTTATAAACCTCTATTTATTGTTTCCAAGAGTACCAGCCAAGAGATGTGATATTAAAAGCATCCCTATAACTGATTCTGCAAATTTCTGGTTTGGGTTCAGCCAAGGAATTAAGTAGTGTTGAAACTGATAAGTGGAAGTCCTACCTTTTTGATGTGGCAAAATCTGGAAGGTTATATGTACTGGCTTGTAATACTTTCTCTGGTTGTTAGATACATAGTTATATTTCTGTACTTATGGTCATCTAGTCTAGAAACTGTAGTCTGTAACCTTTTCTTAATATATTAAGCTTGGCTCCACCTTCTGCCAAAAAAAAAAAAAAGGCATCCCTATAAAAAGATTCGAAAATATTATACATATTCCTTGGTAGAATAATTTTTATATTACCAACAGATATATTTTGGGAGACACTCCAGAATAAAATTAACATAAAATATAAAATAATGTAAGACTTAAATTATTACAGATAAAAAATCAGAAATATAATTATAAAATCAAACAAAAAGGAAAATAGAATAGGTAGGCATAAATATAATAATTTTATGCCAAGAATAACACAACTTTCCCAAGCTCCAGCCTCACAAGCAAATACTTGAATTGTAACTTCTTAAAACAATGTTAATAACGTTCAATCCCTTTTCTCATCGTATGAGTAGAACATCTTAGTTGAATATATATAAACTATTTCGATCCTTCAAGAAAAGTAAAATCTTAGCCATTTACTTTCTAGTTGCACAGGAAGTTTCAATCATGCAATCCATGATGTAAGTTTTCCTGCTCGTGTATCGCTTCCTATCCGCCAACTAGCTATTAAACCTCATGACATGTTTCCTTCTAATCAACAACCACAATAATTAGGAATATAACATCAACTCACAAATAGTCAATATTAAATGGACATAATATCTTAAAAAATCTGCCTGATGATTTCACACTGTCCTCTCTGCCTCTGAGCTGGTGCCTACTACACATCCCACTTTGATCGAGAGATTGAGGGTGGGGGTGGGAGGGTCCGAATCCAAGGCCAGTGATTGTGTTGGTGTTGGTAAAGCTGAACCATATCAAGAGTTAAAGTTGGCTCGTAACATTACCCCTTTACCTGTCTAGGGAATGTAAATTATAATATGTTAAAGTGATGGAGGCATGATAGCATGATCCCAGGTCGAGAGTTTTACACGAGATGTCGCTTTTCGAATTGGTAGAGGACATTTTGGTCATTAAACTGAATATTGTAAGATAACTACTTCCTTTTTTAAGCATTAAGCTTACTGTGTTCATTTTTATATTGAAAGTTCTCCACCACATTCCCTACAGGAGCAAGACTGGAAGAGGGGGAGAGAAAGATAGGGAGATGTTTCCTTCCAAAGCTAATGCGGTCCTCAACCAAGGGTTTGTGGAGGATCCCATGAGTTTTTGCACCCAGATCTCTCCTCTTTCTCATCTGAGCTTTCCTCCACATGGGATTCAGCAAACTCTTGGAGGCCTCAACATGGGAGGAGGAGTCGCCTCTTACTTAAAGGAAGGCCTTCCTTCCATACCATCCCAATATAGGGTTGCTTCCTCTGGTGGTTTAGGTCAATTTGGAGCCTCTTCAGAACAAAGATCAAGTAATAGTCTATGGTAAGAACCCCACAACATCCTCGATAGAGATATGGAGGAAAAGGATATCTAGAAACGTTTATTGTCCTACAAGATCTACTTCGCGAGAAATTCCTTAAAATTTTTCTTGAATACATCATTAGTTGCTGTCTTTTCTTCATGTTATAACTACCTTTCTGAGGGTTCAAAGGTTCGGTTGTTGTTCTTTTTGATCATAGGTTTGGTTGTTATTCTTGTTCTCCGAGTGACTCCAGTTTGAGAATTTCATCAGAAACCTCTCTCCTATTATGTTTCTAATAAAACCTCGTATCAAAATAATTCTCCCTCCCTCTCTCTCTCTCTCTCTCTCTCTCTCACTCACTCATGAGTTGTTCGTTTATGTGGTTTTCAGGTCATACGATGAAGAGGAGGGGGATCTAGGTAACAAGATATCATCCGCCGGAGAGGATAATCACAAGTACAACAAAAACAATAGTAGTAGTAGCAATAATAATAACAACAATAGCCTGTCGGTTGGTGCTATAAGAATGAAGAAGTTGAAGACAAGGAAGAAGGTTAGAGAGCCAAGATTTTGCTTCAAAACCTTGAGCGAAGTCGATGTGTTGGATGATGGCTACAAGTGGAGGAAGTATGGCCAGAAGGTTGTGAAGAACACCCAGCATCCAAGGTAGACCCTAAGACAAAGACCAGACTGCACTTTCTTTGGGCTTTTTATCTTTCTTTTTGCTCATATTGCAACCTAAATCCAATCTCCTTTTTTGATTGAAACCTAAATCCAATCTCAACTATATATCCGAACCCTTTTTGCGAACGGCCTGCATGACAAACGCTTGTAGGGGACTAGAGTTACCGTGCATTGTCCATGAATTATTTTGTTTTGGAGAGAGGATCCCTTTCCCATTCTCAGCTTCTAGATTTTCTCTCTTCTCAAAAAAAAGTTTGTACATTTTCTCCAAGATACAAAACAAGGATCTCATGCAGAGATAAAAAGAAGCTTTTGCAGCATACTTTTGAGTACCCACATGCACGCATCGATTTAAACGAACCTAATGTTAGAAATAATCTCCTTTTTATTGCTGTGGTGCTTGATATATTATAGAATGTGGGTGTCATGCTTTATTGATTTGCGGGATGTTTTTTTGATGAATGATTTGTGGGATGTGACATGACCTTTACTTTGCAAAATGAAACAACAGAAACAAACAAAATAAATTATGACTCTGGCTTTTTTAAGGAAAATTAGGGTTTGTATCTTAAACTTTGCATTAGACCCTTTTTATTAAGTTCTAACACAGGTATGCATCTCAAATAAGGTCTCAAGGAACCATGGGAATCAAGGAGATCTAACTAGGAAGGGTATGACATCTTTCACTATTGGATTTCCATAAATAAAGCATGAATTATTTGCTTTTATTTTGACTAGGATAGTGTCAGTCCTTGTGAAGCTAAAGTGATGTATAGGTTGATACGTTAGTTGATAGGAGGATTGAAAAGATGGTAATGAATAAATGGCTCTAATTAAGTTGATTAGTGCTTTTTGCTTCTAAATCATCCATCTTTCAGGAAGCATAAATGCTTTTTGGGCAACTTATTTATTTTTCCCATCTAAAAATTCTTTGCTTTATGTAATTTATATTCATGATTAAATCAATCGATCTATTTGTTAGAATTGCCAAGAAAAAAAAAAAAAAAGGAAAAATCATGGAGTCCTATCTGTCATTAAGGTTAAATGCCTGTATTAACTGTGCTATCTAGGCCTATAACTATAAATGGTCACATCTGGTACTGAGGAACTGGTGCAGATATTGTTAGTTAGGTAACTTAATTGCTTCCTTTCCAAGGCAGACGCTGGATAATTCATCTTTGGATCCCTAATAGAAATAGAGGTATCCAAAACATAAAATGCATGAAATCTTGGTAGATCTTACGGCATTCATCAGGGACTGTCTGACAAGTTAACGTCAAACTTAAACTTATGTTTATAAGATCACTTGTAGAAACTGTTTAAATCTTTGAATAGCCGTAGCATAAAAAGAGGACAGCATAATCCTGTACTTCACTTAATACCATTGCTTTCCGGTGTCTATTGGCCAGAATTGAAAAACCTAAGGATGCATTTGGTTACATTTTTTAATTTTTAATTTTTATTTTATAAAAAATATTTTTTATTTTTTTGATTTTTGATACTGAATAAAAATAAAAAAGCGAAAAGTACGTTTGGTAACTAGTTGCTTTGGTTGATTATCTAACTTTTAAAAAAATTATCTAACTTTAAAAAAAATAAGTGATTGATTAATCACATACCTCTTTGTCGAATATTGCTTTAACTGTTACCATTCTCTGCCTTCTCACCAACTTTCTGAACCAACACTCACACATTAATTGTTAGCAGCTCAACCAAACTCCTCCAATGCCGGTTTCACTCCTAGTTGCTCTTCCTCTAGTCCCTGCCGACGCATGAGCTGCATCATGGGAGGAAACCCATGCTTGAATCCAAACCTGAGCTCTATCTCATCTGCCTTGGATCCCTCCCTGGTCATCTCCTAACATCGCCACTTCTCAACCACCGATGTGAAATTAGAGCTGGAGTTCCTCTCGATGAGCTCCAACAGATGAGTGTTGGGCTCCCATGGATTGTCCCGGAGCGAGAAGATAGTAGGATTCCAGATGATGATCGAACCTTCAAAGTCGTCGGAAAGGTCGAGTTCCTTCCACATTCAAAAGATGGCGTGGAGAAGAAGAGATCGAGAGGGGAACATGGAGAGGAGACAGGAGAGACGATCCATGATGGCGAGAGTGGTGGCGGAGGACTCCTGGAGGACGATCTAGGCAGCGGAGGGGGCAAGGCGAACGAGCGCTTGGGAGGAGGAGGGGTCCTAGTGAAGGAAGAAGGCACGAAATTTTTCATTCATTTTTTTAAAGCAAAAGTAAATTTTAAAAAGTAAAAAATAATTATTTTTTGTGGAAAGTATTTTTTTTTGCTTTTTAAATTTTTACTTTTTATTTTTTGTGGTGTTATCAAATATTATTTTTTAATTTTTGCTTTTCAAAAATCAAAAAATAAAAAAAAAATATTTTTTTTGTGGTTGACCAAATGCACCCTAAATATTTTGGTATAAGTTCACCCGAGTCACTGATTTGGGTGCATTCTTGTTCCTTGGTCTTTCATTCCATCATATTCCAAATAACTTATCCCAATTAATACAGCGTATTAACTATGATTTACTTTTCTTTTATTGAATCTAAGGGACATAGTCTAATCATCAACCCAATGAAAGGAAATCCCAAAATCCCCAAAACACCCGATCAAAAAACAAACGCAGAAAAAAATTGAGCCTTCTCCATTTTCTTAGTCTTAAGGAAGTAGCGAAGGTTTTCCCATCTCCTTCACCAAGATAGATAGAAAAACAGATATACAGACAAATAAATAATATCTTGGCCTTCTGGATCTTCTTCTAATAAACGTCAAAGTGAGATTAAACTCCTAGACAGCATTTTTCCATGATATGTTTATAAGTTTCTTCAATACAAATAGCTTTTAGCAACATTTTGCTAATTACCTTAAAAAAAAAATTGCATTTAGAGAGTAAATGCTGCTCTCATATGTATTGTTATGTTTAGCAGATGATAGCAGATTTTTGATAAAATAGTTATGTGAATCCATGTTTCTAGTTTTATGGTGTGAATCTAGGAAATAAATGGCTTAACAACAAGAGATGATCAATCGAGGACTCATTACCGACAAAGCAGCGTAATCCAGCATAGAGTGGCTTGTTGAGTTTATATGGCACTCGGACCCAACAGTTCACCTCTTTGATATATATGACTATCTGGACCATATCATTTTTTTTTTCCTTTTACAAAACCATGCAGCCAATGTTCTTACCTGTATGTCTTTATTAATAATGAGATTTGATGTGTCAATAAACATGTAACTTAAGGAAGAATAACCTGTTGTGTGAAGAAAGGCTGTGATACTCTCTCCCAGGCCTACTCAACCATTATAAGAACCCATTCTTTTTTGGGTACAATACATCCACATTAATAAGGAGCTATAAATGTTCTATCTAACACATTTACATGTCAGCATTGGTTAGTGTTTTGATTTCCTTTGCTTGGTATAGCAAGCCGATCTTGAATTAGCTGATGATGATCGCAATCAAACAGCTTTGTAGAACAATTTTTTTTGAAGCAGCAGTCACTTTGATATATTATTTGGTACATATCTAATCTTCAGAAAATAGGGAAAGTAAGAGCAAGCAAAGAAGGTAAATTAACTCATATTGAAAAGAGTACATGGACAAAACCTCTCACAGGGGAATCTCACGCTACTTCACGGCCCATCATTTTTCTACTTGTCTGTAGATCATATCTGACCTTGAATATTGTTATTGATGATGTATGTTTAGGACTGCACTTATTTAAATTCAAAAATAGAAGGGAAAAAATTAATCCATCGTATCTGTTTCAGCTCTCAAATTGGAACTTTTCATTAATATTTGTGTGTTTTAAACCACCCTAATCCATGAAGACAAGCATAATAAGGTGCCTCGTATGGCATACATCTTTAATCAATGCCCAAATGATCACTACCAGGGTAATATATAGGGGTCCTTCTAATGTCAAATGGTGTGTCACTGTACACTGTTTTCCTTGGCTAGCTATTACGCTCATGATGACATGAATATAAGGTGGCGTTGGATCCCAACCGGATCGCATGTTTTGAGAGATGATGGCAGCTCATCACTCAAGTTCTGAATGGGATGGTTTCAGGTTGGCTGTCCTGCTCAGTGATCTCTGTTCATGTTTCCTTTGTGGTGTTGGGGCTCACCACTCATGAGAACACTGACGGGGTTGACAATAATGCTTGAAAATTTGGTGGGCCAATACGATTGCCACTGGACAATGAATGTGTTTTGAAGATTGGCAACTTGTTTGATGAGGTGATAATCAGTCAAATTGTTGACAAGCAACATGATCTAACAACTCATAGGTATATTTCATGGGACTGTCGTTGTTTTATTGTTGTTCTTGTTATTGTTTTGTCGCCTTAGTGACTTTGAGAGAATCCCTTATATATATATATATAACTTCGAAAGAAATGATGCAATAACCCTCAAGTTCCTTTTCACATTTTAACTATTAGTTGTGATTATTATTGGCAACTCAGATTATTCACAAACCATCCAATAAATAACGAAGCTCATGAAGTATCTACGGCTTCTTGACAAAATGCATGCATTCTTCTTATAGATTACTGTTGTTATCCATAGTTCTGTAAAAATGTTCAAAAAAAAAAAAAAAAAGGGAAAGAAAAAAAAAGGAAAAGATTAGGTTTAGCCATGACTAGGGGATTTATGTATCCACAACTATCAGGTCATAAGCTGAAAAAAAAAAGATATTAATGTTGTTAAACTGGTCAGTCATTTTTATGCTCCTTTATTTTTGAGAAAAACCATATTTCAAGATTTTCTTATTCAATGCTCCCCACTTTTTTGAAGACCTTTTTTTTTCTAAAAAAAAAAAAAGGTGAACTTCAGTATTGCCTCTATATATGTCTTCATCCTGATCGATGCCAAATTGTTGGCAAACATAAAAGTTTATGCTACGTACAGTCTGAAGGTGATTTTTCATTGTGAGCAGGAGCTACTATCGTTGCACCGAGAGCAACTGTCAAGTGAAGAAAAGGGTTGAGAGATTGGCAGAGGACCCCCGGATGGTCATCACAACTTATGAGGGTAGACACATACATTCTCCTTCGCATGATGACGATGAGTCCCGGGCTTCAGATCATATCAATTTCCTATGGTAGTCTCTTCTTCATTCTCATTGTCCCAGCATATATATCTATATATATTATCCATCGCCCACGGTTTACAATTGCAAAATGGCCTTGTAAGTTATCCATTAGGCTCCCCCACTTGTAAATTGTAAGTGTAATAATCGCATCATTCAACTGATGTTTGTTTGATGGATATCCATAAAGAACTTCCCAAGTTATATTTAATTTCTATCTCAGAAATGATTTGGAGTGAGGGATCCACTTCCAGTAATTAGTTTTGGAAATGGATCCTCGAAAATTAATATCTAATTTTTAGTTTGGCTGAGTTGCAAAAGAGTTGAGCCTGTTCATGCCTTAACCTGAACATGAACTGCTATTCGGTTACCAATTTGGAAACTTCTTTCACTTCTTCTTCCAGGTGTTAGAGTTAATATGATTGCCGTGACATATATATTCCTCTTCAAGAAAAATGGTGGTGGAAGATTGGGAAGAACAATTACATCCTCAGGGTATTGAATTGCTTATCAAATATTGCTTTGTAGGATGAACGAAGATGGAGAATAAGAGGAGAGATTGATTTGATTTGGAATGCACCAGCATCAATCCTCTGCTTCCAAATAACTCAAGGTAATATGTAAATTGGTTGTAACATGGATAGATAGTGCTGAGGAATATTCAATACTTCCAAGTGGTACAATGTTTAGCAGATCCTGTCCCATGATAGGAAAAACAAAAGACAGGAATTCGGAAAGAAAGCAAACCATTTTGGATTGGATCAATGCTGTAACTAGAACTAAACCAAGACATAAACTGATTCAATAAGTTTGCGTAAAAATTTTGTATTTTCAAACTCGTGGTCTTTATGCACTTTATGTTACTGGTAACTACAAATATAAACACACACACACACTATAATACAATACATAATTTACAAATGGGACTGTTCAGTTCCTTGCAACCAAATATGCGCTGAAATAGAAGTTGCATACATGTGAAATTGCTGCAATTGGAATTTTTTGTTTGGATGCACGCAGAGCAACTCAAACTTTTTTTTTTTGGTGGGAAGCTAGCAATTGGAAACTGCAAGCATAAAGAATTATGGTGGTTGGATAAAATAGAACCAGTACGTACATCATTTAAATAGGAAGGCAATGTGATCCTGCATTCCATGCTTCTTGTCAATATAAATACATTGTCATCCCAAAATCAACTAAAATTAAAATTTAAATAATCTTATTGATAATATCTTTTGTATCATTGTCAAAGCTACATGCCTGATATTCATACAATTTGGTGACATCACTCTTGACCATTTGTCCAAAGAATTATACCATCTTATGACTAGACCCATTTATCATGGTCCTCTGCATGACAAGATTTCAAGTGGACTAACTTGTTCTAAACATACATGTTGCTGCCAAATCCTATACCTAAGGTCGGACATAATTTCTTTAGCCGACATGATAAAGTTGTGTCGGGGCATTGATCTTCAGAGGCTAGCTTGGGGCCTACAAAAAGTTTTCCGACGAAGATACTCCAACGCTCAAATTAGGAGATGGAAAATAAGAAAAAAAAAAAAAATTTTTGAGAGTTTCTCTTGATAGTCCCCATACCACTCTATTTATAGAGGAGGAATTCGAGTCGTGTGCATCCAGGAGGTTAATCGATTTTCAATTATTATGCATGGATCAAGCTGGTGGCGATTATTCTCATTTGGCGCATGATTCAATTGTGACGGTCTCCTTCTTTATCTGGACTTTTTAGAATCATAAAGATGGTAGACTTTCCCAACAAAAGTTGCTGCCTTATGTACATCTTCCTGTGGCCGGCTTCGGCTGACCTCGAAGTACTTCGTCCATGGCCAAGGTATGAGCTCGAATACCTCGGTTAAGACTGATGACCGAGCATGTTGGTAAAGATTGAGATTTGAACTGCCGTCCATAAGGTGTCTCTACAAGCACATTGATTCTGATATCCCAGCATAGCACCGGTTGAAACTAGCTTCCCATCTTCATACCCAGTGAAGCTCGAATTCCAATGATCCTCAGTGAGAGCCGAGGACATAATCGACCAAGGTGGAGATAGCAATCCACAACAATACACATTAAGAATAGTGTCCGAAATTACTGTACTTCTTGGGCATTTTACCAAACATTTCACGCACATTGTTGCAAACAAGGATGCTGAAACCAATATCCGATTTAAGAGCATGAACATGGACTGGTCTTCCTGAAGGACGAGGAGGAGAGTAAACCTTAACTACATGTCAATCAGGCTGTCTTGATGATGATCTGAACACCCATCTCGTGCTTCCTCTCTAAGTGGACATGCGTTCACTTATTGAGCTTGAGCATGCTCATCTTGGTGCAGGCGTAGGATGCCTACTGTCACGGTCCCAATAGCTGGCTTTCTGGGATGGCACGGGTTGATGCCTTTACCGTGCCAATCCTAAGTGCGCAGAAACTTGGCGGAGCTCTGCGAGGATAAGACATGGCCTGGTGCCCGTATGGCCAGGCCGAGTATTGGCACCAGCAGACGGGTGCCAAAATGCAGCAGCGCGCGGCACCATGGACGGGCGCGCGCTGGGGTGCACATGAGCAGCGCACTGGCGCCATATTCGAGCACGTCATGCAGCAGGGCGCGCGCAGCACAGGGCGCGCACGGCAGCAGGATGCGCAGAGGGATGCGCATGGTGCCGGAGACGTGCGGCACAGGGCGCGCGCGGCACAGGGCGCGCGCGGCACAGGGCGCGCGCGGCAGCAGGATGCGCAGAGGGATGCGCATGGTGCCGGAGGCGTGCGGCACAGGGTGCGCGCGGCAGCAGGACGCGCGAGCCAACGACACAGCAGAGCCCGCGCATGGGCGCGCGTGGCATCGACCCACGCATGGGCGCGCACGGCCGGACGCGTGCGCGCATGAGTTTGCAAGGGTGCGCAGGGTGGCACCCGAGCCTGACCTTGGGTGCGTGCAGCCTGGGTCTTGGCACGCAGTTGGACGGGATTCTGAGTTGGCCCGATAGTTGCCTTCGGTTGCCTTAGTCAGTTGCTGTCCAACAGCAGTTCGGGGGAGTTGACAGCAGTTGGCTCCCAACTCCTTGGAGCGGTTGCCCTCCAAACAGATGGGAACGGTTCCGAGTTGGTTCCCAGCGGTTGGGGGAAGTTGTCCACCGCCTATGTATACCCTGCTTGCTGACTAGTAGAGGCAGGGGTGGGTACATTGGGATTTCAGAGAGACTGTGGGCGGGTCTCCATTATCCAGTGTATATTGAGAATTGGTATAAAGGAAATCTGTGATATTTCCCTTATGTGCCTTGATATCATGTCCCTTATGAAAGGAGAGTACTGAGAGGCTGAACTAGACGTGGGTCTAGTGCCGCACAAGGCTTGCATTCTTGCAAAAATTTTGGGCGAGAATCAGCCCTGTGACAGTTGGTATCAGAGCAGGTTTGCTCGAGTGAAGGGATTTTGGCCATTTGAGAGCCAAAACATTTGAGCATGGGGGTGGCGCTCATGCGAACGGGTGGTAACATGGATGCTATCCGTGAGAGATTGTCCCGATTGGAAGCGATGCTCGGTGTGCCTCAAAGTGAAGCCGCTGAACCTTTGTGGTCGCAAGTGGAGAACTCGCTGACCATATTGGTTCCACTGCAGGAAGCCTTGGCAATGGCGCAGCAACAATTGGAGGAGATGAAATTTGATGTCCGACTCCTCAAAACGGTGCTGCAAAACCCTTCGCGGGGAGATGCGACCGTCAAGATGAAAGTCCCTGATCCAAAGCCTTTCAATGGCATGCGGAGTGCCAAAGATTTGGAGAATTTCTTGTGGGACATGGAGCAATACTTCAAGGCTGCGCATGCTCCTGAAGAGGAGAAAGTCTCCATCACCAGTATGTACTTGGTGGGGGATGCCAAACTCTGGTGGCGAACCAGAACGGAGGATATGCCCGGCCACAGATTGACACTTGGGAGGTGCTGAAACAGGAATTGAAGGAGCAATTCCTCCCTTGCAATACGGCGTGGGTTGCAAGAGACTCCCTAAAGAAGTTGAGGCAGATCGGATCAGTAAGAGAGTATGTGAAGGAGTACAGCTCTCTTATGTTGGACATAAGGGATATGTCCGAGGCAGACAGGCTATTCAATTTTCTGTCTGGCCTTCAACCGTGGGCGCAATTGGAGTTGCGACGGCAAGGCATTAAGGACTTGCCCGCCGCATTGGCTGCTGCTGATGCCTTGGTGGATTTGCGAGTCAGTAAGCCCAGCAATGGGTTTGTCACGAACAAACCTAAGTTTGCTGAGAAGAACCACAGGAAGAAGCCAAAGGATGTTGGCGAGAAGCGGACCAAAGATGCTGCTGATAAAGGAAAGGCTAAGGTGGAAGGTTCCCACCAAAGGAGGGATCAAGCCAATCCTCATCCCGGTTGCTTCATCTGCAATGGTCCTCATCTTGCTCGCAATTGTCCCAACAAGAGCAAGATAAGTGCCATTATCGCTAAAGATGCCTGTGATGATTCTGATTCAGAGGCTACACACCAAGTTGCACCACTGCAATTGCTTGGTGCAATGCAAGCGGAGAGAACCAAGGAACGCCCCAAACTGATGTTCGTGCGCATGGAAGTCAATGGACATCAGCTTTCAGCCATGGTGGACAGTGGTGCCACACACAGTTTTGTGGCTGAAAGGATGGTACCCACTCTAGGCTTGAGTGTGGCGAAATACTCAAGCCGTATCAAGGCCGTCAATTTCCAAGCCCAGGCCGTGAGGGGCATGGCCTTTGACGTCCAAGTGACCATTGGCGGATGGAATGGTCGCATGAACCTGATGGTGGTTCCACTGGACGACTACAACTTGATCCTTGGCAATGACTTTTTTGTCGCTGCCAAAGTGGCGATATTGCCACACTTGAATGGACTGATGATCCATGATGAGAAGAGACCTTGTTTTGTTACAGGGTGCAGCATGCTTTCGGATGCTGGTGTTCGCGAACCAAAGGTGGAGATGGTCTCCGCCATGCAATTGGCCCGTGGATGGAAGCGGGGCCAAGTAACTTACCTTGCTGCTCTCGTTGATGTGGGCCCGGATGAGACAGCAATGGTGCCAAAGGAGGTGGCTGGACTCCTACAGGAATTCGATGATGTGATGCCTTCGGAGTTGCCAAAAGGGTTGCCGCCTCGACGTGCTGTGGACCACAAGATAGATCTTGTGCCCGGCACAAGACCTCCTGCCAAAGCTCCCTACAGAATGTCGCCTAAGGAGTTGGCTGAATTGAAGAAGCAGTTGGGTGAACTGCTGGATGCGGGAAAGGTACAACCATCTAAAGCCCCTTTCGGTGCCCCTGTGTTGTTCCAGGAAAAGAAAGATGGTTCTCTTAGGCTCTGTGTGGACTACAGAGGCCTGAACAAAGTCACCATTAAGAATAAGTACCCGGTGCCCCTGATATCAGATTTATTCGATCGTTTATCCAAGGCTGCATACTTCACTAAGTTGGATCTACGATCGGGATATTGGCAAGTGAGGATTGCCGAAGAGGATGAACCTAAAACCACTATGGTTACGAGGTATGGATCCTATGAGTTCCTTGTCATGCCGTTTGGTTTGACAAATGCCCCTGCAACTTTCTGCAACTTAATGAATGATGTCTTTTATGATTATATCGATCAGTTTGTGGTTATTTATCTGGATGATATAGTCATATATAGTGGTTCTTTGGAAGAACATCAAAAGCACTTAAAGCTGGTGTTCAATCGGCTAAGGGAACACAAGCTATATGTCAAGAAGGAAAAATGTGAATTCTGCTGCAGAGAAATCCATTTCCTTGGACATGTAGTGGGCAATGGCACGGTGAAAATGGATCGAAAGAAGGTGCAGGCCATTCTGGATTGGGCAGCACCTACCAAAGTTGCCGAGTTGAGAAGTTTTCTTGGGTTGGCAAACTATTATCGCAAATTTGTGGCCGGATATTCAAGGAAGGCTACCCCATTGACAGATTTGTTGAGGAAAGATCAACCATGGGTTTGGACTGAAAGGTGCCAAGAGGCCTTTGAGGAATTGAAGGTGGCTGTTTCGTCGGAACCAGTGCTGAAGTTGCCCGATTTTGTGAAGCCTTTCGAAGTGCATACCGATGCCTCCGATAAAGCAGTTGGAGGTGTGCTGGTACAAGAGGGACATCCAGTTGCCTTTGAAAGCTGGAAACTCAAGGAGGCAGAACAGCGATATTCTGCCCATGAGAAGGAGATGCTGGCTGTGGTGCATTGCTTGAGGACATGGCGGGTCTACCTGTTGGGTACTAGGTTTGTGGTGAAAACTGATAATGTGGCTAACACATTTTTCTTGACGCAGAAAAAGCTGTCTCCTAGACAGGCTCGGTGGCAGGAATTCTTGACGGAATATGACATGGAATGGGAGCATAAACCTGGGAGGCATAACCAGGTTGCTGATGCCTTGAGTAGGAAAGGCATTGTGGAAATGGCTGCTGCCATTTCTTCTGTGGAAGCAGACTTCACCGATAGGATTCGGGTGGTGGCGCAGTCGGATAAAGGCTACCAAAAGCTGCTTCAACAGGTTCGGGAAGGTGTGACCCGAAGATATTGGGTTGAAGATGGTCTATTGGTGGGCAAAAGCAATAGACTATATGTCCCTGATGGCGGGGGCTTGAGAAGACAACTCATGAGGGAGTCCCATGATTCCCAATGGGCGGGACACCCGGGAAGGGAGCGCATGATGGCTCTCTTGTCCCGTACATTTGTATGGGCGAAGATGGAAGAGGACATTGAGGCTTATGTCCGGTCTTGCTTGGTGTGCCAACAAGACAAAGTGGAGAGGCGCAAGGAGGCGGGTCTCCTACAACCTTTGCCGATTGCAGAAAGGCCATGGGTCTCGGTATCCATGGATTTCATCAGTGGCTTCCCGAAGATGGAAGGTATGACTTCTATCATGGTGGTTGTTGATCGCTTCTCCAAATATGCTGTGTTTGTTCCAGTCCCAGAAGCATGTCCAGCGGAGACTGCTGCGGACTTGTTCTATCGAAATGTGGTGAAACATTTCGGGTTGCCTTCAGATATCATCAGTGATAGAGATGCTCGGTTCACGGGAAGGTTTTGGACCTATCTCTTTCAATTGATGGGTTCCGAACTCAAGTTCTCCACAGCAAATCATCCTCAAACTGATGGTCAGACGGAGAGGGTGAATGCATTGTTGGAGGAGTATCTCAGACACTATGTGACAGCCAGCCAAAGGAATTGGTTGAAGCTGTTAGACACTGCTCAATTTTGCTATAATCTTCATCGATCTTCTGCAACAGGATTCAGTCTTTTTGAGTTGGCGACGGGATGCCAACCTCTTACCCCTCAAGAAATTGCTTTGCAAAAATCTGGGGGAATCTGCCCGGCAGCCTATCGATTTGCTCGCAATCAGCAGGAAATGTTGGAGGAGGCACAGGACAGTCTCCATAAAGCAGCGAGGAGGATGAAGAAATATGCAGATAAAGGGCGCAGGCCTTTGGAATTTAATGTGGGGGATAAAGTTCTGCTGAAACTGACTCCTCAAATCTGGAAAAAGATCAACAGTAAGAAGGTACATCGAGGTCTTATTCCAAGGTATGATGGACCCTTTGAAGTGGTGAAGAAGGTGGGAAATGTCGCCTATCGGCTGCATCTGCCGGAAAGGTTAAAGGTACATCCAACCTTTCATGTGAGTTATCTAAGGCCCTTTCATGAAGATGCAGATCCTTCAAGGATTCAGGCGCAAAGAGCCCCACCGACAATAAGGCAACAATTTGACAAGGAGGTGGAGAAAGTTCTTGACCACCGGACCTTGGGACACAGCAAGAAGAACAGAAGGACCGAATATTTGGTCCAATGGAAAGGGGAACCAGAGAACGAGGCTAGTTGGGAGAAGGAGACTTCTTTGTGGCAGTTTGGAGAGGTGATCCAAACTTACTTGTCACACCTCCCTCCGAGGACGTCGGGATCTTCGGGTGGCGGAGGTTTGTCACGGTCCCAATAGCTGGCTTTCTGGGATGGCACGGGTTGATGCCTTTACCGTGCCAATCCTAAGTGCGCAGAGACTTGGCGGAGCTCTGCGAGGATAAGACATGGCCTGGTGCCCATATGGCCAGGCCGAGTATTGGCACCAGCAGACGGGTGCCAAAATGCAGCAGTGCGCGGCACCATGGACGGGCGCGCGCTGGGGTGCACATGAGCAGCGCACTGGCGCCATGTTCGAGCATGCCGTGCAGCAGGGCGCGCGCAGCACAGGGCGCGCACGGCAGCAGGATGCGCAGAGGGATGCGCATGGTGCCAGAGGCGTGCGGCACAGGGCGCGCGCGGCAGCAGGATGCGCAGAGGGATGCGCATGGTGCCGGAGGCGTGCGGCATAGGGTGCGCGCGGCAGCAGGACGCGCGAGCCAACGACACAGCAGAGCCCACGCATGGGCGCGCGTGGCATCGACCCACGCATGGGCGCGCACGGCCGGACGCGTGCGTGCATGAGTTTGCAAGGGTGCGCAGGGTGGCACCCGAGCCTGACCTTGGGCGCGTGCAGCCTGGGTCTTGGCACGCAGTTGGACGGGATTCTGAGTTGGCCCGATAGTTGCCTTCGGTTGCCTTGGTCAGTTGCTGTCCAACAGCAGTTCGGGGGAGTTGACAGCAGTTGGCTCCCAACTCCTTGGAGCGGTTGCCCTCCAAACAGATGGGAACGGTTTCGAGTTGGTTCCCAGCGGTTGGGGAAAGTTGTCCACCGCCTATGTATACCCTGCTTGCTGACTAGTAGAGGCAGGGGTGGGTACGTTGGGATTTCAGAGAGACTGTGGGCGGGTCTCCATTATCCAGTGTATATTGGGAATTGGAATAAAGGAAATCTGTGATATTTCCCTTATGTGCTTTGATATCATGTCCTTTATGAAAGGAGAGTACTGAGAGGCTGAACTAGACGTGGGTCTAGTGCCGCACAAGGCTTGCATTCTTGCAAAAATTTTGGGCGAGAATCAGCCCTGTGACACCTACCATGCTGACTCAAACTATCCACGATGAGTTGAAGCATACATAACACGTCTTTAACATTTTGTCAAACACTTTCCGCATGGAATGTGAAAACAAATGGAACTCGATAAAAGTTTGATAATTTTTATTATTTACAATTATCCTAGTAAAATACCTCTGCAATGCAGGGGAATTAAAAAAAAATTGAAGGTTTCAAAATTATTTATTTTCTTTTACATTAAGGTTTCGAAATTATTAGTTGATCTTTTTGCTATAATTATTACTTGAAATTGATCAAATAAGGATTAATTATAAAAACTTTTGATATTTTATATAAAAATATTAAATGAGAAAGTATAAAAACATGTTGACTGGTATGATCTATATAAAATAAAAATATAAATATATCAATAAATATTTAATAATAAAAATATAAAAAAAATATTGATAAATAAGAAATATATTAAATAAAAAATGTAAAATATATGAATAAATATGATTATTGATTGATGTAGTTCTGCTTCGAAACACGTGGCAAATCCCAATTTAATGAAATATAGATATTTTTCAATTGAAAAGCAAACTATCACGAAAGTTTAGTCAATTAAAAATTTAAAAATAAAATTTTAATAAATTTAAAAAATTACTTCCTTATCCCTGCATGGATCTGATTTGTTCTTAAATCTGCAAAACTGATCAATTATTTTTGCAGTTATATCTTTATCTATGTTATTCATTGCATGAATACTCTTATGGTAATTGTATGAAAGAACTAAGAAGGCTCAGCAACGATCCGATCCATCAACTTAATTTATTTTAAATAGATCTGAATTTAATATAAATGAGTTTGGAGATCAATTCGTTTAGACATATTTATTAAATAGATTAAATTTAGATTTATATTTTTAATCCATAATTAGATCTGGATTATAATCCATCCCATTTACTTCTATCAAATCAGTTCAAAATCTGTTTGGTTTGTTTCTGTTCTATTTAACCCAATACATTTAATCCATTTAAATTGGTTGGATCTATTTTAAAAATCTATATTTAATATATTTAATAAATAAATTACATGGGTCGGATGGGGGTGGGGATCTAAATTTCTTCCTGAGGGCCGACTCGTGTCCGGTCCGACCCGTCTCGATTGCCAACCCTGAGAGGAGAAAATAAAACCCTTCTAGGGTTTCCGCTTCCCCCGCCGCCGCCTTGCACTCTAACTCCAATTCCAACCGATCGGCCGAGGAGGGCTTCCTTCTTTCCCTGATCAAGTGCTCGATCTCAGAAACCATGGTATCTCTCTATCGATCTCGGTGACCTCCTGAAAATCAAAGATTTCTCTCTTTTCCCTCTTGTAAAGAACGCAAGATCTCTCGATTAGACCCTACATTTGGTGGCTTTTGGTTCTTTTCAAACAACGGGCATCTCTACTCTCAATTCTTGTTTGATCTGATCGAAATATGGGATTTTGTGGTGCAGTCGCTGGTGGCGAACGAGGATTTCCAGCACATATTGCGAGTCTTGAACACCAACGTGGATGGCAAGCAGAACGTAATGTTCGCCCTCACGTCCATCAAGGGTATTGGCAGGCGTTTCGCCAACATCGTCTGCAAGAAGGCAGACGTCGATATGAACAAAAGGTCGCTTTGTCACTCTCTTTCTCTGTACTTTTTATTGTTTTTTGGTTTCTTGAAATCAGTTTTATTCTGGTTCAATCTTGCATTAGTTCGTCATCATAGTTTCTTGGTAAAATTTGATGGTGTGTTTTGTTTTCGGGTTTTTTCATAGGTTTGTTTAGATTGATACTTTGTTAGAACGCTTCAGGCTTTTTGCCTCTGCTAATTTCTATCTAAAAGATTTGATTCTTTTCCTTAAACTCGGTACTCTTGATTGATTTTAATGTGAATAGCTGTTTTCAATGGCGATTTTGATGACTTGTAGTGTATTATATTTAGGTTATGCTTCTTCTGCAATGCATTTCAGTAGTTTTTGTAATGGGATTATGGTGTGGAATTGTTAGGGCTGGTGAACTTTCTGCTGAGGAACTGGAGAATCTAATGGTCGTTGTGGCGAACCCAAGGCAATTCAAGATCCCAGACTGGTTCTTGAACAGGAAGAAGGACCACAAGGATGGGAGGTATTCTCAGGTGGTCTCCAATGCTCTTGACATGAAGCTGAGAGACGATTTAGAGCGATTGAAAAAGATCAGGTACTGGATTATATTAACTCTATGCAGCCTCTGAATTTTTTTTTTTAAAATAAATTTGGCCTAGTTTCTGTGTGAAAGAAAAACTTGGTTTTGAGCAAGATCTGAAATAAACTTCTTAGACTTATAGGGAGGGTCCGATTTGGTGGTGGAGAAGTTTAAGGAGGGAAAAGATCATGGTACCAATGGAATTGAACGTTATTCTTTGGTTGGAGAAGAAGGCATTGGACAGGTTGGATATAGTTTAGTAATCAAAGGGAAACAAATTGCAGGATGAAAACTTGCACCAAGATTGCAAAACCTAATGTCCATTTAATAAGTTCCTTATGTGCAAATCATATAACATGGACTCTAGGTTCTTTGAACAAGGTTAGAGGTAAATTTTGGTTAATTTGCAACCAGAATTTAAATTTATAAGCAGTTCATAATGAGCCCTTAAGTAGATTGTTTGGCAGGGCAGCATTTGGATTCTACTAGATGAACCAAGCCGAGTACTGCGGTCCATGATGTTGTAGACTAAAACTTCCACTTGGCGCATCTCATTGCTCTGGCCTCAATTTTTTTTGTTAGGAAGACGTAATCTAGTTAAAAGGATACAATTTCACAGATTATCTAATTTGTGTGTTGTCTCAGATATTGGTCATTAGCTTTTGGTATAAGTTAGATTCAAAATACTTTTAATTTTAGGTTCACTCACAATGAATGCATTAGTTAATAGGGCTTCAGTTACATTTTGTGTTATTTTGGTAACCTAAGGTCCTCATGGTGAACTACTAGATTTTCTGATGTATATCAATTACCAAGAGAAGATTGTGAAGCGATGCAGAATAATTGAGATGAATAAGTTTTTTGGGGATGAAAGATGAACGCTATAATATTCCTGATGGCTCATCTATCTAATTTAATTCCCAGTATAAAGAACATGATTGAAGCCTCTTCCCTTCTGTCAAGCTAAAGCATGATGCATACAATTTTATTGTTTGATGTTTCATTATACTTACCCAACAACCGTCGCTTCATGGAAGCAAGGGTTAATTAATTCATAGTTTTCTATAAGGTTATGAATTTGTAGATCTGGAGTATTCTGGTGAACCATATTTCTCTCATGCCTGTTTGTTCATGCATTTTGTTTCGTAACAAATGATTGCTTGGATGCATTTAAGGTTGATTCATGAGTTTCTACAGGTTTCTTATGATTGGACTGAATTTACAGATTGCTGGAACATTTTCAGCAGACCTGTAATTTATCTGCCAAATGGCTTAACAATGTGGAATCTCAGTTCTAGAGAAGAGTCCATGGATTTAAAGTGAGATCAAGTTTCCAAGGGTTCTGCTGGAGGTTTTCAGAGCGACATGATGCCCATTAGCATTCTTCCCATTTTAAAGAATCATGTCTCCTTTTATGATTTCCATTTAAAATAAGGTTCCCATTTTTGTTGGTACCCTCCATTTTTTTGTCATTTGACAATTACAGTATGCAATATTGTCAAATTATTTGTTATAGTTCAAGCCTAGATTTGGCATAGGCCCTTCCCAGATTAACATCTTCAATTCTGCTGTATGGTCTACTACCTCAGGAGTTGTTCCCTTCATTTTGATGCATTCAAAGCTTCCTATAGGCGGTAGTCTGTACAACATTGCTTTTTTTTTTCTTGGGTTAAGCCTGATGCGTTCCACTCTCTGCTTTGTTACTAGAAACTAAAACTCACCATCCTATGTTTGACATCTGAACATTATTATATCTAGGACAGATGACGTTTTATTGACTGCTGCATCTTTTAATATCTGTGCCACTGCTTGATATCTCGTGATTTCATATAGTGGTGTTTCTTGTGCATGACTGGTTTGGTATATCCTTGCTCAAATGAAAAACGAAAAAGGGGGAAAAAAGTATTGTTTATCCCTGCATGATGGTGCAACAACTATTTACTAGGAATATATGTTTAAGAAATTTGATGTTTACATATATAAGACATCTGTATCATGTTGTTTCCATCAAAAAATACAAGTGTTCTTTTGTGTGAGTTTCTCTCTAATTGTTAAAGAAGTCATTTGTATTTTCTGATTTTCCTTGAGTATTAGCTGTATGTAACTTTAATCAACATCAGGAATCACCGTGGCTTGCGACATTACTGGGGTCTTCGTGTTCGGGGGCAACACACCAAGACAACCGGCCGAAGGGGAAAGACTGTTGGTGTCTCAAAGAAGCGTTGAGTCGTTCGATTTTTTTTATTCCAGTGGCTGGATAATTATTTATTGAAGTGAATGCCTTTTGGTTTGAATTCAACTAGTTAAAGAACACCATCTCATTTTTGTTTTTTGGTGTAGGATTGCAGCATGATAAACTTTATGGATGTAGACTTCTTTTGTTATCTTTGAATTTGTGTACTCAAATGTTATTTGGCATATCTTAGAATATCTCTTATTTTACACTTCTCTGCCCTTTGATCATAGTTTCTGAATTTTCATTACGGTCACCAGTTTGAGCAATTGGCAATTGCTATGGATCTTGTAAAATAGGTAGCATCATGGATCAACTGGAGCATTGGGATGCATGATTCGTAGCTTTCTGCTTGTTTGATGCATGGGTTAGCTGGGTTGTGCTTCTCGGGCTTCAAATTTCAAAATACCTTTGATCCTTCATTTTTTTTTTCTTTTTTTAAAAAATATCTCTGTTATGTTATAAGTTTCACGGAACAAATATTGGATCTATGGTGAATAATTGATAGTTTCCGGGTATGTTAGCTAATACTGGTTGGGAGACCCGGGTGGAAGATTCATGTGAAAGTGACATTTTTGACATTTGTATAACAAGCACTGCATGCAACTGAAGAATGTATATGTAATATATTCTCCTCTTGGAGCCATTTATATGTATATGTAACATGTACAAAATGCGGCCTGGGCTTGTGCACCCATCTGACATCTGAAATCAGAACAAAGAATGGGAGTTTCCTTTCATGGTGGTGAACGGGATAAGTCTAACGAGAGAGAGAGAGAGAGAGAATCGGCTGGAAAACGTTAGAATGGCAGAGAAATCAAGCAAGGAAGGGGATGATTAAATTCTAGGTTTGTTCTGAAAAACGTGGTGGGCATGTGTCAGTTTGAGGGTGGGTTAACCCTTTGTCTTAAAATATGTAGGCTGGGATCGTTACCCAAAGCTGCCTGCTGCATCTTCCCTGTATCCACGGCATGTCAGTTCCAGTGATTTTATCCAATAAATCACCGAGACCCCCATCTGCAGCCACTCTAGCCTTTAAGAAACTTACCCGCTTCTGCTGTTCTGCAGCATAGCAACATCAAAGAAACTTTTCGATCACGTTCAACATGAACGATAAATTTGGTTTGGTTGGATCGGGTCGAGTCCATTGTGGGCACTCTTAAATGGTCGGCCATTCTCTGATGGAGTTTTGAAAATAAAAAATAAAAATCTTGTGGTCTTGAGTTTTTGTTATTTATTTTCTTGTGAGCACGACACGAATGATGCGGCACAGCCGTGGTGGTGCCTGGTGGAATCTTGATCCATCCGATAACAATATGGGCCATAAGGTCCCATAACAACATGGGCTCGTGATTCCAACCCACTACAAAAGCTATCGATGGTCGGCCATCGGGATCGTTGCAGAACGACCGGTAGCCCTTGTAAATCCTTCTCTCTTACCGTCTTACATGTGTGGGATTTGTTACGAGTTCTTTTTGATAAGGATTGAAGCACTAAATGAGAGATGTGAATTCCATATGCAGTCTTCTGTTTCCAAGGATTTTTTTTTTTCTAGTAAAAAAAAAAAAAAGAAAAGAAAAGAAAAGGCTTGGCTTGCTTCACCACCACTTCTGGTTTGTTTGTTAAAAGTAAATGTCGTCGAGACTCCATGTTATATAAATAAATAATGAAGCATGCCCAACTATATCTTGTGACGTTGGAGGTGCATTTTTTTTCTTCTTTGTTGTAGGTTGGGGAAGCTTCCTTCACTGTTAATGCCATGGAAAGGAATAAGCGTCTTGTGGAATCACAGAGAGAGAATCATTCAAAATGGATGTTCCCTTGGCTCTGAGTAATGAGTGATGAGAGAGCCCTACCCTTTTCTATGACTTCCAAGTCATCCGGTTTTTATCTGTTGCCTGCCAATTGGAACATCTCAAGGAACAGGATTCATTGAATAATTCGTGTGAAAAGGTTATCGAAAAGATGGAGGACTGCTGTTCCCCCTTCGAAGCATCTTTCTGCTTGGTGATGTAACATAACATCGAGTAGATCATGATGTTTTTTTAGCTAATGTACGTGGAACAACTGGCTCGTAGACTTTTGGGCACCTAAATGCACGGAAGAGTTCGGTACTGCAGAGAGTACCTTTTGTTATAAAAAAGAATCTAATTCTCTTCCGCTAATCTGGTTTCTCTTCTTCTTTTAATACCTAATATACTGATGCCTCTCCCCTCACGTGTAGTAGTACGATGACACGTGTCACAATTAAACCATAATTTGCCTTTCATTATTTCAGTTGGTTGGAGGTAAGTAAGACCTCGTACGATGGTAGACTGTCATCCACGCATAAAAATTAAATTAAATTAACGTTTGTGTATTATCTGGATCAAGCAAACAATCGAGGCTTACCAAAAAAAAAAAATCATTTAATTATTATGACCAGTCCTTTGAAAAACACATAATAAAACTGTAGGATTTTTTTTATCTTATATTTTATAATCTTCAATTTTAAAAATAATAAAAATTTTTATTCATTATTTTTTTTTGATTTAAAGATTTTTTACGTAAATTATATGTGTTTGTATTGATTGTTATTCCTTCGATTTTCTTTTTGTTGGCGTTTTGTTACAATAAAAATTAGAACGATAAAATTAAGATAATATATAAAAAGATTAAAATGACTTTGATGGGATATATGTGCCCACGTAGTGACGCATGGAGACGAAAAATTTTGTATTCCGAGACAAGAGCATTCAAATGCTTTATGGTTTGATCTCGTGACTCACCATTCATTTATGCCAAATTATGGGCCTGCACAAAAATGATTCATCTCTGAGCCTTCAGCTTGACTCTTTGGATCAAGGTACTCACCAAGTGACTCTAAACACCTTTGGATTTTACATCCATGCACTTTTATAATATTTTATTATAAAAATATTTTTAATATTATATATTATTTTTTATATATAATATTTTATAGATAATATTTTATTTTATTTTTTTGCTTCTCTCTGAACCTCTCTCTCGAGTGCCACTCGCGGCTCCTCCGCTCGTATCTCTACTACTTTTGATGCTAGCAACTCCTTTGCCCCCCATCCCCAACCTCATGCCCGTAGTTTTTATGCACTGCACTTGCCCACCCACACGCCCATGGTCACCCCCTCCGATGGCGTTTGTCATTGCTCTATGCCTCCCACCTCCCAGTAGCTGCCATCCACCTTTTCAGGCACTCGTTGCTGCTTTGCATTTCCATCTTTCGATAACCTACAATTGCTTTGCACCCCCGGATGACCTACGGCTTTCTCTTTGTCATGGCCTCTCTACAATGCCCACCCACACGCCCATGGTCACCCCCTCCGATGGCGTTTGTCATTGCTCTATGCCTCCCACCTCCCAGTAGCTGCCATCCACCTTTTCAGGCACTCGTTGCTGCTTTGCATTTCCATCTTTCGATAACCTACAATTGCTTTGCACCCCCGGATGACCTACAGTAAAAAGTTAAGATTTTTTTACATAGTGTAGTAAAATTTATTATTTTTTATTAAAGAGAGTGAGGACATTTCGGACAATGAGCTTATTCGGTCTTATCTTTCCTCTGGAGGGAAGTATTAGTTTTTGTGATATAGTTCTCCCTATTCAGTGTTATACGTGTCAAAGTTTCCAGAACCCACAGTCCGGTGTTTCTGTTTCTTATAATTATATACAGACTCTATTCTCAGCTTTAAGAGTCCTTGCCTGTACCAAAACAAAGAAACCAATGAGCTTGCATGAGCTTATATTTTTCTTTAGGAAAGTCGCTTCAAATTAATGAGCCACCATCGAAGGCATTCAAGATAATATTTATGGATCCAGCCTTGGTGATACACATAGCCAGAGAGCACACAACACATGGTAGACAGATCTAACTACAAGCTGCAAGTTCACAAGCCTGCAATCCTCCACAACTGAACTAACATAAAAGATTCCTTCTCAGCCACTCATAGATGAGCATTTACCCCCAAAACAACGTACGGAATCTCATGCAAAACACGTTAATATTATTGTTGTTGTTGTTGTTATTTTTGCTCTTTTGAATAGCTGCATTGATGTCTATTGATCCAAATTGTAGTATTAAAATACGGTGCGGGGGACACAGGCTTAATTAGTGTACTTGCCCGTTGAGTTGAGTGCAGTGAAAGTCCAAGGAAGCTGCATTGATACCTAGTGTCGGGTAAGGTTAAGGGATCATCAACAATTCTTTTTTCATTAATGGGATATGGAGATGTTATAACCAAGTTGGTGGGAGTTAGTGCTTTGCCATAAGAGAGAGTAGCTGGTTGTGGAATTGACTATGCGATGCGTGGAGGAGCATGTGCATTGGTTTAATAGGGAGGAATGCATGCAGGAAGCTGCCGTGAACTTCCTCTCTAGTCGGTACTTGGTACCACACACGACATGCCTAGGGAGTCTAAAAAGAAAGATGTAGTTCGATCAATATATAAATAAATAAACAAATATCAAAGTGCAGCTCATTTGAAAGTGTGAGCTTGTTGCAACTGGTGGTGCCAATCTTTAATTACTTTCTCCAAGATTTCTACGTTTTATGTAGTAGTTTATGATTGCATGTGATACAAGTTTAAGCATAGCTAGGCTGAAAGTAATAATGGTAGAGTTTTATTGTTCAGCGTCGCTCGTACATGGTGAGGTGGACTTTGGTGCAATACAGACGAACTTCGGTCCATCTCATTGGTTTTTAATCTTTGCAGTTGGGTTTCAGGGAATTTTTACCTGGGTTTAATGGAATCTTGGTGGGTTCTCCAACACTAATGTTCCTTTATTTTTTATAACAATGTTCCATAATATTTATATAAAGCAGATTGTCCATCCCACTCAACAAGAAAAGGCACTTCCTCTCAGTTTCCAGTACAATAATTTCGAGACTTGGAACTCGGCAGCAGAAGCGGCCGGGCAGAGAGACTTTGCAGAGTTCCGAAGTCCAGGCTTTATCTGGCGCAGGTGCCTCAATAGTCGCAAAGCCCAGGAAAAAAGTGGCGAGGCTGCATCATGTTTCTGATACACAAAGCATTAGTAGTACTCAAATCATCTCCGTGTTTTTTTATGTAACACAAAACATCCCCATTAAACATTAACTTTTTTTTCTAATGCAAAGCATGGGCTCCAGGGTCAAGGCATTTTTGTTAGTTTCTGATAGCCTATTGCTTGCTCTTTGGAGATCAGAAGGGACTAGTTGTATCATTAGGTTTTTCTCCTTCCTCCTGGTTGGCTGGCGCAGAAAGCAAGCTAGCTTATTTAATTATGGCTTTTTTCGAGCAAAGATTATTCAATGAACGTGATCACGAGGCTTTGTTTAAGGTGTCTTAGAGATGAGCTATCCTTTTTTGAGCACGAACTCGCAAAAATCTAGAGTGGTGCAAGACAAGTTGCAAGCATCGCTTTAAAGCCTTTAATGCTTTCAATGTCTTATCTGGTAACTTTCTTTGTTGCTATCAAACGAAAAATATTAGTGGAGAAGCAAAGCCTGAAACGCTCGTCTTTATGCTACCAAAAGTCTCTTTTGTTACTTCTCTCTCTCTCTCTCTCTCTTCTTGCTTAAAGTATGAGAACATAGACTTTTAGGCTCAAAGCCCGGTCCCTTTGTCTCCCACTGAAAAATCAATTCTTTCCATGTCTCCTCCATGTTTCTTTGTCTCTTTCATATTTTTAAATCCTCCCCTCCGGCTTCCAATTGGGTTGGTCACATGGATTGGCTACATCACTTAATTTATATACACTTTGAGATCCGTATAGCTCGAGGTCGCCATGTTGCGTTTGTTGTTATTCTCAAATTGTCGAAACTTGATATGATTCCCTTCATTTTCATTTGACCAGACGCTCTGATAACAAATGTGGGAGCTTGGGGAAGTCATGATGTCCAAAGATTGGATGGTTGGATATATTCCAATATCTAATCATCAAAACTAATTAGTATAGTTAATTTGGATGTCCAATTTCTAATCATGATCAAAAGTAATTATCTCATCCCCATAAACATTTTGAACAACAAAGATATTTGATCATTGGATAATCCAAACACTTGGGGACAGTCTCTTTTAGACCATAGATATATATATATATATATAAATCCTTTCCGTTTTCTTTTCTTTCGGTTAGAGACTTTGAGTACCATTAATGGAGAGGGATTCCTCTACGATTTATGTCAAAAAGTACTGCTGAAGTGGCCATCAAATATAAAGAAAGCAGCTTTCTCCTTTCCATGTCCCACCATGAATTCGTATCAAATTAGCTCGTTGAGCAACAAACCTACCGCTATTTCTGCTACCAACCACGTATGTACTTTTCAAAGATCAATCGTATATTTTCGAGAGTAATGTTTTGGATATTGCTACTTTAATTAAAGCAAGTACTCCAGAAGACAAGTTATTTTTGAGAAAACCACTAAAAAAAAAAAAGTGATCCTTGAGAAAGCGGTTTGTCAATATTATACAAAACAACTTGGTCAATTGTTTCACATATGCATAAAATCACACGAGAAAAGGTTTGTTTTAGAAATTTGAGCTTTAAAATCCGAAATTTGCGAAGGGGGTTACCAAGAGACGGTAAGGCTTTCCTTTTAGGGGTGGATGCGAAGGTGACCGGGCATCGGAAAACCCCGGGGTCATCCCCATAAATTCCCGTTGCTAGGGTACGTGAGGGTGTGAGTCCCACACACGAGCAAAGGGCAGATGGTACTGTACTATACCCACTGCCAGCCCTCCACCTAATGGCACTGGACCTACCCCACGCCCATGGTGGTCGCGTCTGGTCCCAATTCCAACTCGGTTTGACATCTCCGTTGGACAACATCCTCACGGGTCCCCTCCATCACAACCCTTCGGATCGCCATCTCATTACTCGATGGTTCAGTCCAATAGTCACTCGCCACGTTACATCCTTATTTAAATAATTTAAGATATGTATGCTCCGAGATTTGGATTGGTCCACTTGACCTTGCTCGTGTAATAATTTTTTTTAATCCATAATTTAGAAAAAATTATACTCTACACTACGTACACTAAAGTGTACTGTACCAATCAATTCATCACTTTTACATGCATCAATCATCAAGATGAGCATACGATGAACAAAAGCTACGAAAAGAAGACAGATTGGTTGGTATGGGGCACGGCTATATAATGCACGCGATGCTGGATATAATTTTACTCAATTCGGACCGCCGAAGCACCATTTCACTCACCAATGGACAATTTAATTGTCCAACTTCAAGTCAAAGAAACCACTACATGGTATAATGCACTTTATCATAAAATTTTGAAATAATATGAAATAAAGGTTTAAAATTGTGATCTACGATGGGTGCCAGTATTACTGCAGCACCACATCCATACAATGTTATACTAAAAATTAGTAATAATGGCTTTAATTTAATCATAATTTTATTTTAATGATGGTTACTGTATAACAAAAATAACCATGATTATATAATGATTTTACCGTCTATCCAATTTAATATAGATTCCAAACCTTGGTATTTTATATGTGACACTCCATGTTGGCAACGATGTAGGGCCATTCATTTAATTATCATGTTTTAGCAAAACAAAGGCAAGCTACCATATTTCATTGGAAAAAAGAAAAAGAAAAAAAAAAATAGAAAGAAAAAAAAGGAAAACAAAAAAGCAAAGAAGAAAGCAAAAATATGGAACAAAGAAATGAAAATAGATATGTTTATTACTAACTTTATTTTTTTTGGGTACAAGTTTCTATATTAAAACATCTTGGCATATATCATCTCTTTTATAGTAGTTGTTTGATCTTAGATTATTACATTAAGGAATACAGACTTCGTCAGGGGAGCTGGAGGTATTAGCATCAAGGGATGCTTTGCATGATTGCTTCAGATTATAACTTTTGCCATATTGCCTACTTAGTTATTGAAAAATAAGTGATTACTGTTGCAAATCAACAATGAACAGAGACATTTCATTCAGTATTATGCTCATAGTGGGTTGCTTAGCCCACAGTTGGACTCTCAAGTGAGTTGATTCTATAGGATTAATGCTGAAAATTTTGTATTGAAGTGGTTTGGATGGATCTAATTTCAAATCTTTATGTTGTTACTTGAACAGTGTAGACTCTTCGAATTATATATGGCAGAGTGGTTTTATTGACAAAAACTCTTAGCACCTTCTAGCTGTAGCAAAATTTTTATTGTGTTTTATCTCAATAAATGAAAATATGCAGTTTTCAGGGAGTTTGCTGGTCTTATATATATCAATGCTAAATGATTTCATACTTTTATGCTGGTTGGATGATTTAAATGCTCATATACCACTTTCTTTATTTCTAAATATGGGGTTATATTTACAAGTATCGGTGGATCATCATTTTGTAATGAGCTATATTTAGCTGGATGGTTGTAAATATATACACTGTCATAAACTTTTACTTTTGATGATACAGCAGCCGATGTTTCTTATCAAATATATATATATATATATATATATATATATAAATAATAATTTGAGATGTTTTCATAAAAATAAAAATCTTGTGTGCGCTTTTCCTTGAGTTGGGGGGGGGTTGTGGGGCGGCGGATCATTTAAATAGTAAAATATATGTTGGATTTACATTGACAGTCCAACATATTATCTTCTACATCCGTAAGAAATTTTGTTCTGTACCAGGTCTTATAATTTAAACTCAAACCCATTTTCTCTAAAAAAAAATCCAAAATGATATTATTTTTTTATTATTATGCATATTTTTTACTCTTAAATATGATCATTGCAAAAAATATATTTTAATATTGAGTTCACAAAAAAATATATGCATATATTTTTAAAGCAGAGATCGTAGATAAGCATTTTTTTTTTTTTTTTTGTGGTAGAAGTAGGTAGATCCTTGAACACGTATTTGACTAAAGAAGAATGCATGGTGTTTTCTTGTAAAATTAAATGTTAAATTTATTTTGAAGTGTAAAATCTTTTTTCTAGATAAATCCTTTTAAAATGAACTGTTCACATGATTACTATTCTTTTTTTTATTTTTATGATGACGTGAGATGCAACAGGTTTGGGACTACTGGGGCCGCGTAATTATAGCGCGATTAGATTCCAGCCCGCTCGTCTAGTTTCCAATGGAACGGGGGGGGGAGAGAGGATTAAGACAACGCCCACGTGAGCCCTACGACCACCTAATAATGGCAACAATGGCGTTTGCCTTTAACGACCCATTGTTATTGTTGGATTAAAACTGGTGGACCGGGTCGAGTACAGCAGATAAACGGAAAAGAAATTAAGACACCACCCCCCTCGAGCGGGTGATTCCATGGACCCTACCAACCAGGATCGACCACGTGGCCACCCCTTATTTTAACCCAAATGCGTGCCAGCGGAGCTCGTGGAAAGTGGAAGGTGATGGGACTCCTCACTGCGGGGAACGACCACATCCTATTATTATATATTTACATCAATCCTGTTGCATTCATACAACCACCCACCCTAAAGATTTTATTTAAAAATGATGCAACATCTATTGTAAGAAATAGCAACAGAACCATCGGTTGGGCTAACTTGATGCAATGTTACGATATCTAAAAGCAAAGGAAATGCAACAACATCCATTGATCGGCCCACCTGATTAAATGGCATTCCACTGTACGGTTTGGATTGACTGCAAGTCATGAAGGACTACAGGCCATCTCCGTCAAAAGTAAGAACAGTAAATCTATCATTCGGTGCGGTTGGTGGGCTCTCGTGCGGTGCGCCTGACGTGACGTCTCTCCACCCCACGAGAGAAGCAGAGGCGCCCTCCGATGCCGTGAGATGGGACCCACCGTCCTGCTCCCCATGCACGTGGGCACTCAGCTCCCCAGGGACCGGTCCCTGCCCGGCCACGGCTGCCCTCCGCACGAGCACCAACACACGTGCCCATCGACTCTACACGTGTGGAGCATGAGCCCGTAGGGATGCCGGCTGGAGTTCGTATGTACAATTTTCTTGGGTTCTTGAATCGACCTATCTCCCTGACGTGGGTCCCACCTATTGAGGGTTATTGGCTTGGGCTGTTGCAGGGGTCCCACCTAAAATTATTCTCGATTGGTTTGGGGGTTCGAACCTACCTACCTAGTTGGATGGTAGTGTGGGCGAACTTTGCATTTGTTAAAACTCGAGAAAAAAAAAATATATGCAATCCTATGTAACAAGTTCAAATAATGCGCGAAGGGTCGTTCCACAAGTACCTGCTAAACTATATATATAAGCTGCCATGACGCAAAGCTTTTTTACAGCATTGATAAGATTCGGGTTGTATCTTCCGCAAGAAAGATGAATCCACCTTCCTTCACGTGAATCTATCATCAGATCATTCACTCTCAAAGCAATCCGAATCCTATCATTCATCTAGTTGCATATATTTCAGGTAACTAATGGATGATACAATGGTGTGTAAGATGAATCCTTCTATCAAGCGAAAGACATCCACAACCCTCCAACGTATACATGTACATCAACTTTTGTCATGTTGGGTGCTCATAAGCCAAAAACAGGACATGCATCACTAGCGACACGTTCAGACACGTACGCTGCATTATATTGCACTGTTTGAGAGCAGCTTGTCATGACAGAGATATATGGCAAGAGCTTCTTCAAGGTAATTAATACAACCAATTAAATGTCCCTACCTTTCCTCATTCCATGAACTTGTTTTTTTTTTTTTTTTGTTTGGTAAAAGATTCCATGAACTTGTTAAAGATATGCCTCCGGAAACTAGCTGGCCTGAAGACTGAAGTGACAGATATGGCCATATAGAAGAGCTTACATGCTCCACACGATCTAAAAGATAACAGATGACAGATGTAGGTTACTTACCCGGGTGTTTGACTCAAATAGATATTTTCAATTGCAGATCTTTTCCAACGTTTGGATGCATCATCTTCATACCAGGATAGCTTGTCATCGTGTGAATACAAGTCGTACATACCGGCTAGCCAGTCATTTGCCTAGAACAAGGTCAGATCATCCATCTCCATCGATCCATGGTATGATACATAACCCTGATAAAATTGTAGAGCGATTTCATAATATCCAAATTTTCCTTTCGGTTATCCTGTGTCTCCTCTTCTCAACCGCATATAGTATTGCCAATTATTTTCCAGTTCATGTTAATACCGATCTTGCATTTAAGCTGTGTCGTGTAACATGATACCCATTAAACTCGATCCAAATAAACTAACTGCTAGTGCAAGTTATCAATCTAAGGGAGTGGCTCCCTTTTTCTTTTCTTTTTTCCTTCAATTTTTGTGCAGCACCACAAACATGCGAAATGCATTACATGAAAAGGATTGAATGCAAACAGCCAGGTGGAAGCAATTTTTGACTGATCTCTCTCTCTCTCTATGTATATACTGCTTCCATGAGGAAATTAAAGGGAAAGATCCAAGAACGGCTGGAAACAGTATTCTACGTGAAGACGACGCTGAAGGGAAGGGCGGGGGCAAACCCCTGCTGTCATGAGGCCCATGTGCCTCCCCCACTGGGGACGCCGAAAGCTATGGATGGGTGTATGCTAACTATAATCTTTCTGCATCTTGTGTTCATGTTCAAAGAATGCATTAGTACCCAGAGTAATAAAAATAACTAGTAGTTTATCAAGATTAGTTCCTGGTTCGTTCAACTTGCTCCTGTTTGGTCCCCACTAGCTACGCACATTATTACTTGCTGCTTGCCTCCAATTAATCTCTGCTTCCGAGACTTCGAGCCACACGACTCTTATCGTTCATTGAACGTTTTCTTAGGTTGTCTGGAGCCAAAACATGAATGCCTAAAAATGAAGATTAATATTTGACTGTTTTAAGAGATTGAGACTTGCTACTTTTAATGGTGTTTCATTTAAATGAGTTCAACTTCTTAGCATCCCATGGAATGGAACAGCATATTGATGGTGTATAAATTTAAAACCACAGCAAGCTATAATAGATTTTAAGCATTTTATTAATTTTTCTTGATCTTTGTAGGTCTAGACTCTAGAGACCAAAATTAAGGCAAGCTACATCATTTCTTCCAACAATGCCTACATCAACAAGCAGACAAAGTGTAATCTCCATAGGACCATATTATTTGTTTGCTCCCGGCCTAACGTTTACGCATGTGGCCGGGTTACCTGCATGCTTTCCCTTATTTAATTGCTACCGTGGCCCTGCAACATCAAATAGTCTTAACGACAAATTGTTCCAGAAGCAAAATGGCCCCTTCAAATGTAGTGCAAATGTCCAGCTCAAGCCTTCATGCCTTTCCGGTCTGGTATGAATGATTCCAAGCTTCTCAATTGAAAGAGAAGGCGAAGAGCCTAGCATAATAAGGAGCTCATCATGGTTATGTAGATTTGCATCATTATAATGTCTCGAGAGAAACATATGCGAGCAAAATCCTTGTGAAGAGGATCTGATGGAATCTCTATATTCTATGGTCTAAAGAAGCACTCTATATATGGCTTTTCCCAGAGCTACTTTTGGTGATGTTGCACATCAAAACATATTATTATCACCCAATGTATTATTGAGGCCATCTAGTGGGGGCACAGTAAATTGTCCCAAAATGACCTTTATGTCCCCTTTCTCAATGGACAAGGGAGGGCTCTGAGGGTCCACGACATGATGGCACTATTTTGAATAGCAGGTGGCTATTCATTATTCAGTGGCCTCCCGTGGTGCCATTTTTTTATATAACGATTCCCAAAAATGTCTCGAGAAAGTAGAAACTGTTTCAATTGCAAGCTACCAACTTTCCTGATGGTCCTCAATTATGGGACTATAGTCCCCATAACTATCAAGATTTCTATCTGTAAGACCAGCTTCAGCTAGCAATGCGTGTTCACTACCTCTAACCTGTATGTTCAATTTCTTCGCAACTTTTGTTCCTTAAAAGGGAGGAACAAAACAAAACGTTTCCATCAAAAATATATTCACAACTTTCATGGAGATAACTTTAGGCCTCGCTGCACCAACATTTGGACACCAGCAGAAGAAATTTGCCCATTCTTTGTCGAGGATTTCCCTGATGTGCCCATATCAATCTTTGGAGAGTAAATCTTGAGTGTTTCTTCTAACTGCTCTTATGCAATCCAATACATCGATCCATCGCTGTTTTGGAATCTATGCCACTTTTTTTTTTTGTGCACAAAAACCACAATGTATTGCTTAATATCCGCATGCACGCAACTACAGTACGAAAGGCAAATGGTGATTAAACAACTCCAGAGGCACTTACTTTAAGGTGATCCGCCCATTGTAATATGATGACAAGTCTCTTTGAATGCTTCTCCATTCTTTGTATAATGGACTACAGATTTGCTAAGAGGAACACAAATCTCGATTTTTTAACATCCAGTTAAATATTCAAAATGCCAGAAGGTCATGCACAACATCAAACCATGCATGAGAAGATGGAGCATGGCTTGCTTTGATTTGAAAACTGTGCATAAGCTTTGGAACCACGTTACATATAAGAAATTTGACAAGATGACAAAAATAATGAGAGAACATTTGACCCGTTCGGGTTGAATAAAGACGAGCCAGCCACGAGTGGGAGCAGACTAGCTATTCTGCATCAAATGGAAAAAAGTGTGCGTCCCCACCTGACCAAGATGATGATGCCAGGCCCTGAATGGACCTTGCCAGTTTTGCTGTTGGTTTTCCTACAAGAGTTCTGAAACGTATCATCATCCCTGATGGTTTCTGGCATTTGAATTGAAGTTGTTGGAGTTTAGACAAAAGCTAGAAGCTTGTTTTCTGATGGGAAGGACCCATGGGTGGAGTAGTCAAATGGCAAAAGGCGCGGCTTCATATATAAGGTATTGCAGCATAAGAAAAAGGCTGTGCAAATTAAGGATGGCCAGCAGAGCACTCGTTGTAAATGAAAATGCTTCAAGTGACAAAGTCTTGAGTAATGTATCATATAAATCACAAAGCTTCTAAGCAATTTCGTAGCACTACCATACCATGCATGGACTTCTTCGTCATCGGCGGTATATTGAATTGAATTGAGTTTATAAGAACGAATTATATATACCTTGCTTAACAAGAAAGGAATAAGCAACAAATGAGAGGCAATTCAGAAGCATACATATCTTAAGCACCCAATCCACATTAAGAGGTATGCTTCGGTTTTTTTACACACACAAGGAGGATTTCAGAAATTTGGTTTGGAGTCATCGCGGAGCATTCAATTATTCCTAAACATGGAATTGGAATTCGAAGAAAATTGACTTTCTATGTACAACACATGATAACTATAACCGACGTATGAGAAAGGGGCAAAAAAAAAACCGAAAACATGGGTTTTATAGTTGATATAATACATTCACCGATGACGCTACAGGAAAAATTTTTCTCATACCACTGAAATGGTGAGGATTGATGGCTGAAAAGCAGATGTGGGAGGCTTAATTGATTCCATTGCCTCCCTTCTCTGAAAAAGAATTCTGCCAATGTTATTCCTCCCCCTCTTTAATCCTTGTCCTCTTTGCCTTCCTTGAGGCTCATATCGACCACCCCAAAACTCCCATCAACCGAAGCTGGAGGAGCTGAGGTTGTGGAATCCACTGTCGATCCTGCTTGAATCTCCTTGAACATCGCCATCACTTTAAGCATCGTGGGGCGCCGTAATGGCCTGTCATCCAAGCAGGCACAAGCAATCTTAAGGTGCTCCAACAGCTCCAGCTCCAGATTGGGGTCCTCCTTCAATAGCTCTGGATCAAAGACATCGGTGATTCTCAGCTTCGTGTGCTGCTTCACCCACCCGACCAAGTTATTATCCCCAAAGTCCGATGAGTCTGTCGGCTGCCTCCCTGTGAGTAGCTCAAGCAAGACCACACCATAGCTATATACATCCCCTTTGGTGGTGCACCGGAAGCTCTGGTAGTACTCCGGTGGGACGTATCCTGGTGTGCCTGCAAGGGTGGACACGCTCAAATGAGTGTCCATTGCGCTCATAAGTCTCGCCATCCCGAAATCCGAGACCCTGGCTTCCAAGTTCTCGTCAAGAAGGACGTTGCTGGACTTCATATCCCTGTGAATTATGTGGGGGATGCAGTTGTGGTGGAGGAATGCTAGACCTCTCGCCGCCCCGACTGCAATCTTTCTCCTTGCTGCCCAATTTAGCTTGATCCCGGCCTTCTTCCGGTCGTGCAAGACATCTTCTAGACTTCCATACTTCATGTATTCATAGACCAAAAGCCGCTCTTCTCCAACCTTGCAGTAGCCCAGCAAAGGAACCAGGTTGCGGTGCTTGATCTTTCCAATGGTCTCCATCTCGGCCATGAACTCCCGGTCGCCTTGCCCACTGACATGAATCAGTTTCTTGATGGCAACAACACTGCCATCCTTAAGCTGGGCTTTGTAGACATCCCCAAATCCACCGGAGCCAATTAGGCTGTCGTCATGGAAGTCATTGGTCGCCTCGAGGAGATCGGCAAATGTAAGCTTCCGAAGAGGCTTCTCGAATGTGGCAAGGTTGATGCTCATGGCCTCCGTGCCCGTCAGCTTCCAGTTGGAGTTGGCAGTGCCGGAATGAGATCGACTATCACCGATGTAGAAATCTCGTGAGCTGTTATTGTTTTCTTTCTTCCTCTTCCTCTTCCTGGTCTCCACCGCAATAATGATCGCACCAAAAATGCAGAAGAGGGAGAAGAGTAATCCCATCGCCACACTCCCAGCAAGGGAGCCCCGCCAACCGCGAGACCTCCGGTGGTCGCTGCTTGCAGTGCCATTAGCACTCTGTCCACAAGATGGGAGGGGGAAGCCACAGAGGCCGGAATTGTTCTCATACCGGTACCGTGGGAATGTGGCCAGTTGTCCCAACTCGGGGATGGTCCCATTAAGCTTGTTATTGGAGAGATCGATCTCGGACAGCATGGAGAGGCCGGAGAAGGAAGCTGGGATCGGACCTTCGAGAGCATTATGAGAAAGATCCAAGACACCAACATAGTGCAAGCCACCCAGGTCCGATGGGATCGGACCGGAGAGCATATTGTGGCCCAGGTTCAAGATCATGAGATAGTACATGCTCCCGAGCTCCCTCGGGATGTCGCCGACCAGCTGGTTGTAAGAGAGATCGAGGAAGATCATCGAGCCATTGTTGTTGAAAGTGTACCGAGTGCTCCCCATGTAAGGCCTGGTGAAGTTGCAGAACCGCCGGCTCGGGAGCCGGTTCAGCTCCTCCGGCCGTATTCCCGCGAACTCCAGCAGGTTCCCGGACCCGCGGCACTCGCTGCTCCCGTCGTTCCTCAGGTACACATACCGTTTCCCGGTGACCAAGCCGACGGCGATGTTGCCCGACTGCCTGGAGAGGGCCGGCGGGATGGTCCCGTTGAGCTGGTTGTCGTTCAAGTCCAGCCAAATCAAGCTCTTACAGTCCCCGAGCTCCGGCGGGATGGGGCCGGAGAAAGAATTGTTCCCGAGCTTGAGGATGGCGAGATTGCCGAGCCGGCCGATCCAGGAGGGAATGGGGCCGCTCAGGTGGTTGCTGGACAGCGAGATCCAGTTCAAATCGGTGCAGTTGCTGAGGCCGGCGGGGATGGATCCCGTCAGCCCATTATTGTCGAGGATGAGGTTCTCCAGGCTCCGGATGTTGGACAGCTGTGGCGGGATCTCGCCCTCGAGCAAATTCTGCCACATGATGAGATCGCGGAGAGAAGACAGAGAGCCCAGAGTGGCGGGAATGGCTCCGCTGAGGTAATTGAAGCTGAGGTCCAGCGACACCAATTTGGAGCAGTTGCGGAGGGACTCTGGAATGCGACCGGCGAACCGGTTGTTCTGAAGGTAGAGCTCTTTCAAGCCAGTTTCATAGCTTTGGCAGAGAGCCGAGGGGATCGACCCGGAGAAGCCATTGGAGCTGAGGTCCAGAAGCTCCAGCATCGAGAGCTTCGAGACCGCGTCCGGGAGGGGCCCAGAGAAGTTGTTGAACGAGAGCTCGAGAGTCTTGAGTTTCGGCATCGAAGAGACTAGAGTCTCGAAGGGGAACTCGCCCGAGAAGTTGTTGTTGGAGAGTGAAAGGGAGGCCAAGGAAGAGCACGAAAAGAGGTCGGAGGGAAGAATACCGGTGAAGTGGTTGGCAGAGAGGTTCAGGTAGCTCAAACTCCGGCACCCGCCGAAGACTCCCACCCCTACCGCGCCGGCGAGCTCGTTCGCCGACAGGTCCAGGTGTTGAAGGCCGGAGCAGGTGCTCATCGCTGGGATCCCGCCGGTGATCCGGTTCCCGCTCAAGTCCAGCTGCCGGAGGAGGCCGAGGCTGGACAGCAACCACCGTAGGTCGGTCTCGTCGGAGATCTTGTTGTGGGAGAGGTCGAGTACCTCCAGCGAGAACCCACCAGACCCAAAAGGGTTTTTCCCGGCAGAAGGGATCCCAATGGAGTTGCCGGAGAGATTGAGGGATCTCAGCCCCGAGCAGGCAGCGGCGAGGTTTAAAACATCAGCCACCGACCCCCCGAGGCCATTACCTGCGAGGTCCAGCACGGCGAGCTGGCTGCCGCACCGGGACGCCGCCGCCGAGATATTTCCGGTGAGGTTGGCGGAGCGGAGGGAGAGACTCTCTAGACTCCCGAGGGTCACGAGATAAGAGGAAACGGAGCGCAAGTCGGTGCTGAGGGCGACGCTCTGGAGGGCGACGCCGGCGACGCGACCAGCCTTGCAGCTGACGCAGGCGAATGAGCAAGGGTTCTGGCTCGGGTCCCAGTTTTGGAGGACCTGGGGATTGGGGAGCGATCTTTTGAACGACATCAGAAGCTCCAAGTCCCCGGCATCGCTCGATGCAACCCCTGAGAATAGTAGTAACAGCAGAAGGAGAAGAGGGAGGAAGTCCATGGATGGGCCGTCGAGGTCTCGTTCTCTTTCACTCATGGCTGAGGTAAGGGTTTCTAGGGTTTGAGTTCCGTCATTAGAGAGGGGGTGGGGGGGGGGAGAACGAGGGGAGTCAAAAGGTTAGGAGGGAGGAAGAGGACTGGTTATTTATCGAGGAAGAACGGAGGAGGAGGAGGGGTGGGGGGGGGGGGTGGGGGAGGAGGGAAAGGCCTGAGGGAGCTGTGGTGGGCCCACAGGCCATGTGCCCAGCTAATTACTGCTTTTTAAATTTAATTATTTAACTATTAGGATAACCTAGAATTTTATTCTTAGTTTAGATTACCGTGGCATCCCCCCGTTGAGATCTTTGATCGGACGGCAGTGATGGAGGAGAATCTGGGAGAGATTCGCAACGTGGAGAGCTCTCTGCTCGAGGTGGAGTCACGTGGTTCCCAACCTCCCGTTTACCGTTCCCTGTACCGGAAATATCCCTAGACATTCGGATGATTATATATTTTCAGGAGGGAGATAGTGGAAAGTTGGATGGTAGTTTGGTCATTTTATGAGGGACAGGGATGGCCGCAGGATCCAGGCGTGGGGAATCTTGAGATGGTGGCTTCGTGAATACGGGAAGGGTTTGGATTCTTCGCGTGAACTCCGACTCAAAGCTTGAGGTCCAGATCTTACGGTATTTCAATGTTAGATTACAAACATGCCCCGCTCTCCTTCTTAAACTACGTACTGGGTTTTGCTACGAAGCTCGGAAGGGCATTTTAATTTTTTTTTATTTTTTATATATTTTTGACTATCCAATTAAATACGAAACATTCAAATTTTAGCCGGATAAAAATTCTTATATACGACTGGTGCGACAATTTTTTAAAATTTTAAAATTATTTAATTTTTTTTAAATATTTTTTAAGTTCCATCAAAGATGGAGGAGGAGCAAGAAGAGATGGCGGCAGGGGTGTGGCGCGGAGAAGCCATAGATGGCAAAGAGACGTTGCGAGCGCCATCGAAGGTAGAATAAGTGCAAGAGCGAAGGAGGTGGGTCGCACAGAGAAGAGAAGGGCAGAGCACCAATGGGCGGAGGACTCGTCAGGGTGGTGGGGGCACCACAAGCGAGGGAGGGGGGGCGCGATGGTGGAGCTGCGCAGGCGGAAGACCTGCGGGTGGGTGATGGAGAAGAAGAAAAAAGACAAAGGGGGAGAGGGGTGGGGGAGGGGAGGAGGGAGGAGGATCCGTTGGGGGTGGTGGGGTGTCGTGGGCAAGGGAGGGGGGCACGATGGCGGAGCCACAAAAGCAGGGGAGAACCGTCGAGCGGAGGATTTGCGGATGGGCGGTGGAGAAGCAAAAAGAAGACAGAGGGGGGAGGGGGGCTGCGGCAAAGGAAGAAAGAAGAGTTGGGTGGTTGCGGGAGCGGGGGCGGGGCATGTTGTGGCGGAGAAGACAGGAGAGGGATGGCGGGGCGCGTTGCGGTGGAGAAGAGAGGACGAGAGGGGGTGGCAGGGCGTGCTGTAGCAGAGAAGACAGGAGGGGGGGTGCGGCACAAGCGTCGATGAGGAGGGAAGACCGGTGGGGGGGTGGCACGAGCATCCGGGGGGAGGGGGAGACCGCCAGAGAGGGGAGGTGCGGCACGAGCACGAGAGGGGTTGGGAGGCAATACGAGCGCCGGTGAAGAGAGGTAAGACCGTCGAGAGGGGTGGCACAGAGCATCGGGGGGAGGTAAAGACCGTCGAGGGAGGGTTGGGGGAGGAGGTGTGCGCAGTATGAAGATGGGACGATGGAAGAAAAAAAGATATAAAATATCTAAAATATTTTTATAATAAAATATTATAAAAAAAATATTATAGCAAAAATCACTACGTATGTGGTCATCCTCGCTCTCCCCGTGGGGTTCGGATTTCCTCCGATCGAGGGCGTTTTGGGCATCTGGAATAATTCCACGATTTAAAAAAAAAAATACAGTGGATATTTATTTTATTATTACTATTTTTTCACCTTGGGTGAATCTAACCGGACAGGCGATGGCTGCTTCTGTCAAAACGCATGGAATGAGCTGTCAAATCATACGAGACCTCGGGAGTCGGTGGAGCATCGATCTCGATCGTCTATTTACTTGACGATCAGAACCGTTCAATTTTGATCTTGTCTATAATTGACGGCCGATATGGGCGATCAAACGGCCGAGGGACGCTACAAGGGTAAGAAGGGAAAGGGAAAGAGGTAGCGGGAAAAGGAGGCAAAGCGGAGGATTTTAAAAAAGCTAAAAATTATTCATAGCGTGAAAAGGACGAAGCACATAGTTAAGCATCCTGCCCCAATAAATTCCCCACGGGTTAAAAGAAGCCACTCCCCGGGTGAATTTTGAAGAAATATCCATTTATAAGAATCATAAGCGAAACCAACTTCATTTGGGGAACCGACCCGGGGCGACATAGTCGCGAACGACAAGTTATGGCCACACACCCGTGCAATAAATGCAGATGGACCACAGGATGACGTGGTAGCCCCCACTCGCTTCACAGTCCTGGCCTACACGCACCAACGTAAGAAACCCAGGAATTGGACCACCGGAGTAACTCCAAACCCGAGAAAACGGCGGAGGGTACAAAACTCAGACGGTGGGGCAATGTCGGGTGCCCAAACATTAAGTCTTTTCAATGTCTAAACGGGCACCGAGAACCTCAAGAGAGATGGATAAAGAAAGGTGGGACCCAGAGCCGGGACGGACACGTGCGGCTGTCCGCTGACCGTGACGCGGCACACGTAGAGCGGACCCCACGCGTAGTTTGACTGATCGGGCACCGCCGGGCTCCTCCAGCGCTGATCTAGACCGTCCGAAGGATGAGGGGATAGAAATTGAGTAAGGAGGGCCCACCGATCTAAGGGATCCGATGGGAGAGGCGCGCTTGGGGTGTAGTAATCTGCGGAAGGGGTCAGGAATGGCCGTTAGATCGATCGCGCATCCAACTCTTGATATATCGGCTCCTTTAACGTTACGGCGGAGTGGAGAGAGAAAGAGGGGGGGACGCACGTGAGAGACCGATAGTAGGCAATAATTGGGAGGAGAAGACAAAATAGTGGGGGGAGAGACCCACCCTTTGAATGATGATGGTGAGGTGGGTTGTCCGGCGCTGCTATTGGCATGAGAGAGAAGAGAGAGAGGAAAAGGAGTTGGGTTGGGGGAGACTGCACACTTGAGTGTTTTTTGAGGGGTTGGGACTCTCCACGCTGTTCTTATCTTGGCTCTTATAATGTACAAACGAGTGTAGATGAACAGCATACTCACGTTGGAAACTTTTCCTTTGGATGCATCCCTCGTGATTCATACCAATCATGATATAGGTTATCAGTGATGAATTGAATGAGAAAAATCACACATCGGCAATTGTATATTTTTTTTCTGAGATGATTTTTTTTTTCTTTTGCAGTATTTTGGCATTTCTAATATATTGATTGGAAAAATTTTGTCAGAAAAGATTTTAAAAATTATCTTCCTGTACAAAATATTTTTTAACTTTGTCCCTCGGATTGTCTTGTCCTGTTCCATAAATTAAAATATTTTTTTGATTTTATTTGGAAGGCTAAATTTTTTATTTTAATTTTTTTATTGGATAGAATAACTCACTTATAATGATAAGTATTACTGTGGTTATCGTGAGTATCTCGAATTGATGGTTATCGCGAGTATTCGAATCAGCATGGTGTCGCAGGCTACTTCAAGTTGCCGAGCTGTCTCTACGGCCACCAATCGTTATACAGAACTGAGATATCCGTGCAATCCATTTAGCATATGAGCCACCCCTATTGTCTCCGTCGACTTATTTTTTCGATGTGCGCGATAGCTATCCATTTCGAATGGATCAACTCAGGTGTAATTGACTCTCCCAATCTCACGAGAGTGATTAAAAGCCGAGTTATCTCGCCCACAATGATATGTCCAACGGTCCCACAATCTCAAAATCATACGATCTCACAGCTGTGCAACCAGCTATTCGACGGCCTTCTATATAAACCATCAGAACCTCGAGGATCAGATAAGTCAATCAATCTCTCTCAAAGAATTCGTTGCTATTTCATTATTTTTTGAATCTGATTTAAGCATCCGAGAGTCCTCATCGGAATCACAATCTTCGATTTGAACTTGTTTTACAGGTTACTCCAGCACCAGCAACCCTATGTGAGGCTAGGGCTGGAATCGGGTCGAGCCCTATCCCAGCCCGAGCCCGATCCGAAATAATTTTTTGAACTTTGGGCCGGGCTTAGGCCTGATTTTTTTGAAAAAATGTAGGCCCGAGCCCAGGCCCGAGAACAGCTCGAGCCCAATCGGGCCGACCCGCTCCAATCGCAAAAACGAGGCGCCAAGTCGCAAACGGTAAAGAAACCATAAGGCTACAACGTATAGGTTCCAGAGAATCCACAGCCCATGCTGATGAATGGGACTCGTAAGACTTTCAAATCATGAATGGCGTACAGGAACCCTGAGGTAGGGCTTCTTGGAGGCGGAGGTAGGGGAGGGGAGGCATCGAGGTCATCCATGAGGTCCCAGGCATTGATGACAGCGGTGGGTGAGACAGAGACGGCGACGAGCTGGGGATCGGGGTCGTCTAAGGTTTTGAGGGAGCTGTAGGTGGTGGAGATGAGGGAGAGATGGATAGACTAAAGAGGAGGAAGAGAGATGGAAATTTGAGGAGAAGAGGAGGCGGAGGAGCGGGAGGAGAAGGTGATGCCGTCGAGGAGCACCATCCAACTCACCTCCCTCGTGAGAGTGGCGATGACCTCATTGATGTCCGTCCGTGCCTGAAGATTGTAGTTCCCATGCTGTCGGAGCCCAGATAGGATCCTCGCAGTGATCACCCGTCGATGCCGCTCCCTAAGCTTCGTCCTTTCCTTTTCTTTCGACCGCGGCTGCCTCATCGCCCCTCCTTGCATCATCCCCTCCCCCTTGCCGCTGCTGCCGTCGATTCTCTCCAGGACTCATCTCCAGTTGCTCGAAGTAGTGTGGGAGCCCGGGCCTAAATTTGGGCTGAGTGGGAGAGGTCACCGAGGATGGTGATGGCCACGGACTCATTGATATCATGGGCAACGCTGAGCCCCTAATCGATGCTGATAACCTCGTAGCAGACTGGGATCTGGGAGGGACGACGAAGAACGAATGAAGATTAATTAAAGCTTGGGCTCGGACCTAAATGTTGGGCTTGTAGTCGGGCTCGAGCCCGGGCCAGACCAATGGTAGGCCCGTCCCCGGCCCGAAAATGAAATGGACTCTTTTTCTGAGCTCAAACCTGGTCTGATTTTATTCGGGCCCAGCCCAAAACCCGACCCACAAGCGGCCTGGCCCGAAGCCCATCGGACCGGTCCTAGCCCATTTCCAGCTTTACGTGAGGCTTAGTCGCTCTCTCTCTCTCATCTCGATCGATTTTAAGCAGTAATAATATATTTACCATAAACGATAGAAAAAAAGCTTATTTAGAATGAGAAGTTTAGGAGAAAAGAATAGGGTTAATCCCCTACGTATTCTCCTCTCTCACATTTGATGATTAGAGTGGTTGCGACCCAACCCACACTTTTAGTGGAAAGTGGCAATGTTTTGCAATGAGCTGCTGGGCCACTTTTTATTTAATGAAAACTAATACTTACCTTATATTCCTTCCTTCTCCATTACCTATCAGGAGGGCGACATATGTCATACAAACCATCGAGGTGTAGTTGCCTTTTTTTCTCTGAAGAAATTATTCTAAACTGGTTTTGTATTTTTGAATCCTAAATTTTTGAGATCTTGACCGCTTATATAGCTTATCCCAAAAAAACAAGAAAAAGAAGAAGAAGGAAGACAGTGTCAACCATCACAGCACAACTTAAAACACATAAGTTTATTGAATTAAATAAATATATTATAATAAATTTAGTTATTCTAAGCAAGTTATGGTATCTTGATATCCTATACATCTTTTTTATAAAGAAGCAATCAATAAATAAAACAAAAAGAAATATACTTTAATTTATTCATCTGAAATTTTTGAAACTTTGTATGTAGTTTGAAAATAACAAAAAATTCTACATATTTTTTATTAATATATAAGTTTTTATAATTTTTTAAAAATTGGTGATTCATGATTATTTTTTATTTATACTACAACCAAAGATAAGTGCATACATCAGTATGATTTAATGGATAGTATCAAATAATCTTGAACAATCAATGCACTTGCATACTGTTGTATTATATCTAATTTTTGACCGAACCGTAAATATTTTTGTTTGGGGTTAATTAAATCTCTATAACTAGAAACATAATAATTGATATTTGGAAATAAGTATTAAACTTCTAAATGAAATTTAACAAATAATAACTGAAAGATGAAATTTCAATCAAAAAGCTATTTAATTTGATTTAATGTAATAATCATTCTGAAGCTACGAGTTGCAAATTCTAATTGTAAAAACACATATCAATACAATCAAGAAAATTGTAAACAAGGATCCATGAAAGAGAAAGGCATTCTTTTTCTTTTTAGAATTTTTTTTATTATTTTTTGGATCAAAGAATTGAATTTTATCCACTAGGCAAAAGATTGTTATCTAATTTTGTATGATATGATCTTTTGCTGTCAAATTTTTGACGATAGAAGTTAGAGATGGACTTACTTTATTATTGATGATCTATTTTAGAAATAAAAAGAAAGAGAACCAATACCATGCATATATAACGTCTTCAGTTTGGTCGATTCTAATACTTAATTTAGTAGGACGAAGTTCTTTAGCATATTAGCCCTAGAAAGGACATGTTATTTATAACATTATCAGGAATCTCTCTCTTCAAGCTTGATCTAGCTCAAGCAATAAAAGTTAGCCCATCCTAATCATGAAGGGAAAAAAAAAATAAAAAATCTTGTCGAATGTAATTTCTCTCTCTCTCTCTCTCTTTTGGCGCTCACAGCCATCATTGATCCTTTTCATGTTTCATTTCCGGCTTTCACGCTGGGGAGGGACTGCCCTTGTATCATTCTCTGCAACTATAAGAGCCTCTCTATTATTCAAAGTTCTAATCAAATGAAGCAGGTCCGGCATGTTGAGCTACCAATCATGGCCTGTAGACGGTGCGGGCTGGACCTCACATCACATGGCGTTAATGGCGCAGCAGTCGCCAGTGCTAAGGTATGGGGCTGCTGTTTCTTGGTTGGTGTCTCCAAGTGAGACGAGACCTGCAGAGAAACCAAAGACAGGCACGGCATGGCCCCTGATAGGGACCGTCCAACTGTTGGCGGTCCACGCGCCTGTCTTGCTGGCCCTCTTGCCAACAGGTTTTCAATTTGGAATACGTGGCCTACCTCCTCACCCTTTCCTCCTGTGCTCCGGTCTTCCAATGAGCCAAAACACACTTGAGCAACGCCCGGTTGCCGATTTTGGATGGAGAAAATTGTTTCCGGTGTGGTCCCTTTGTTGCTCAAAACCTCTCTCACACCAACAAGTCTATTCGTTTCACACCAATTGCCGTGCTTAGTTAACATACGGGCAAGTGCGACTTTGTGTCTCGACCGCTAGATTTTTCTCACCTCTCACCATCACAGCCAAGGCTGTCGAAACTAAGAGAGAGACGTGTTGCACATCCTAATATTCATTCTTTCCTCGAATGAACCAGCTTACAAGCCTTGCCCAAACACTACTATTTGCCTGCTACGATCCCCACGTGGTTTTCTGAAAAACAAAAAAAAACAGATCGACATCCCTTTTTTGCACGCAACAGGCCCCAAGCCGAAGAGAAAAGCAAACCTGCGAGGCCACAACGACACAGTCAACAATGGCACAAGTGCTCCCAGTCTGATCCCCGTCCACACATCATTTAAAAGCCATGGTCCGAATTAAACACGAAACGTCAAATGTCGATTAAAATATGCACCTCCACCACCTTTACCGCACCCATCGACGATATGAATGTAACCAGACTCGTGCAATTTTACACGTGAGTAGCTTCAAACCTGCAGGATTCCCCTATTCTAGTACCAGAGCAAACTAGCGGTGAAATATGACCACCGAATTGTGTTATGATATGATAACAGGATTCCAACATATATTTTATTTATATAAATGTGATTCAGAGCAGAGTTCCAAAAGTGCACAGACAACTTATATTGACCACCAGACAAACATATGATTCCTAAGCAGTTCGACAAGAGAAGCGACCAAGAGTAACACCCTTGAGATTAATATACGACTACAACTTCTTAACCTACAGGACCCAACCAGAGAAACATATACTTCGCCTCTTCTTACCTTCTCCCACAGCCACCTCACACGGAGCTGCAGATTAGAGAACGCAAGGCCGGATTACCGAGGCTATTGAACTGGATACAGCGATCCAATGTTGCATGGGGACAGCCCTAGGAACAGCCGGTCATCAGTAAGATTCATGAGTAGGGCTGTCAGAATGCATATCCATGGACGAGTCATTCGAGCTGGGACAATTAGGCTCCCGGCTTTGACTGAGAGTGTTCGCTTCATGGTTCCTAGCTCCATTTCCGCTGGACAGGCAACCATTTGCATAATATCCGCTCCCCTGAGCCAGATGGTAGGGCTGAAGACTCCTGCGAACGGGGCTAGAAAGAGCATTCGAGAAAACTGAATTTTTCGACTGATCAGAGTGACTCGGCCGTGGAGCAAGTCCAATTGCACCCTGCCCAAAGAAACCCGATGGTGGTTGGGAGTTCGAGTTTGTAAAATGCATTGCAGTTTGGACATGTGGATGCTGGTGTTGGAATTGCAATCTTGGAGAAACTATTCCATCCTCTCCTCCATAATCCATCTCATTCTGCAAAAACCAACTTTAAGTTCTCTTTAAGTTGAGATGGTAACTGACCAAGAAGGCATAAAATAACATGGGGCAACTGCAAATTGTAAAAGCATATGCAGAATATATGATACAAATCAAATCATGCAACAAAAACAAAGAAGGTGCTAACTTCCATTCTTTTTAGCAGTAAGTTGCATATGCATTATTATCACTTTCAAACTCAAGATTAATTACAATGGAAATAACAGATCGTATAAATTAAATGATTGAACCTCTGAAGAGGGATGATTGAATTTAGAAATGTGGAATTCTGGCATGGCCTAAAGTGGCTGATAGAATTTGCAACAAGGCTACTGGGCTCATAATAACGATACTTGATATTCAAATAGTAGGTAACGCTGCATTTAGTTGAAGAACGTAAGATGCATCCAAGCAAAAGAAGAGAATAAAGGGAAAAAAGAGAAGTGCCATTTTGTTTGAAAACTAGACACCCATCTAAGCAAAAGGGGGGAAACAAAAACCCAAAAAAAGTTAAATAAATAAAAGCATCATATCTTTAGAACTGAATGTGGCGTGCATGCATGAATCAAAAACATGTTCTCAAAGATGAAAAACAGAAAAAATATAGCTAGATAATAATAACAAAGTCAGATAATAATCATTGTGATAAAACCTGAATATATGTAAGTATATCATCTATGTTCACCCTTGACCCTTCCTCATGTTGTCTCAAGATCCATTGGTAGATCTTCTCCTGCATAAATCCAAAACCAACAATGAGCTTGGTAAGCACAAAAGCAGACATTTTACACAAATTAACAATACAAAGCAATTTATAAGAAAGCATCAGAAGACCCAAGCTGCTCAGAATATATCACAATCACAAAATTAGAAGTCTTCTATACAGCATCCTTGCTGATTTGTTATAATCAACCAGTCCCTTGAAAAACAAAAATCATTTATTGAAAAGCGATTATGTAACCGCAAATACATCCAGCAAGTCATTTGATAGAAAAATAGGTTGGCCATAGTTTCTCTCAATCTGCTTACTCCAAACTTGACAAATTTTTTACCAAGACCATTTCCCCCCCTGACTGTGAGATAGAACAAGAAAACCATGCTAGTTGCAGCAAGATGGAGTTTGACTAGGGAACACAACTCAAGAGAAGGCCATGCCAGAAGATTGAGCAAGAATACATGATTTTTTTCTTATTTATACTTTTTTTTTGTCTATGTCCAGCATTGACTGTTCTGGCACCTCATCAATTATCAAATGAAGGGTCTGTTCTATTTTATCTGGGACCCAATTCATAGCTGAATTGGATACAACCCAATTTCTGGTCTTTTCTTTCGCTTTTGTACAGTCAACCAAGCATCAACTGATGCACTGGGGCTAACATTCCTGACACAAGCCAGTTAGCATGAGGATGGCTATACAGAATGAGAGAAAACAAGAAAGAAGAGTGCAAATAAATTTAAGAAAGAATAAATATAATAATGAAGTATAAAAATTGATAGTAGTAAAAGATAACAAAATATTTAAAAAGCTTAATAATGTATTCAGCAGATCCACCTGGAAAACATGCCTATTCATGATGGGTGATTTACACTTGGAGTCTGGCCAGGAGGAATAAAAAATCATAAATTACATAATTGCAAAGAAACCATAGCTTGATTGTAAAGGAAGCATGTATCAGAAGAGCATCCCAGCAAAATAATGATCGCATGTGAAGAGTAATCTTAATATGCTTCATATGCCTATAGAAAACAGATTACCAGCAACCTAAGCAAAATTAATTACCATGGCGAAGTCAAAAGGAGCATCAAGAGGGACCTGCATGCCCACAAAGAAGTGGACAAAGACAAATCACCTTGATTAAGGCAATCGACCATCACAACAAAGTCAGCAACCAACTAGGTGTCCAATGAATTATTAAACTAATCAACATATAGACAAGCATCAACTGAAGCTGAAAGGACGGTGAGAGCAAGTGCTCAGCTGATGAAGCTAAGAAGATAGCGGAAGATGATAGGACTAAGCATCACGAGGAGATTTTGTGATAGTGAAACAACTTGACTGACCACATGAAAGACATAAGGGAAAAAAAATTTAACATCAAACAGAGGCTCCCTATCACATGGCCTACACTTCCCATAACATTTGAGGAACATTGAAGTCACACGTGTTTGTCATTTCAAAACACAAGAATGGCAGTATTAGTGCATTTCCACTAAGAAAGCAAATAAGACTAATGAAATCAGCATTATTCATGAAAAGCTGCCAACAACAGGATTAAACCTTTAGGAGATCATCTCCAATGATAATCACATCATCAATGCAGAGAGGTAGGGCGTTACATCAATGACTGAAGCATGGATGAAAGTTCTTTCTCATTCTTACTATGCCTTCTAAAGTGAACAACCATAATGATTACCCAACTAAATTTTCTAAACCAAATTGAAGGAGCTTGATTGAGACCATAAATAGTCCATGAAGATGGCTGACATGATGAGGATTAAAAAGTTGAATAACAAAATGCTGGTGAGGAAAGGTATTCTTCACATCTAACTAACACAATGGCCATTCAGGACTACAAGAAATTGTGACTGATAATAGTATATTGTCATCCTGGTTATAGCAGCAAAACTTACTAAGCATGAACTTATGAATCACATATTGTTCGATTGAACTACTAAACCAAGTTTCAATTTAGTAATTCCACTTGCAAGAGATGAAATATTAGCAAGGGAGTCAAAATAAAATCCCACACCTCGATTAGCTAAAGAGCAGAAAAACTGCCAGACACAACCTCCTAGAACCGAGAAATCTTGGCAACCTCATAAATAAGTTATAGCTAATATTGACCATGGATAGCTGCAAGAAAGAAATGGTGGCTTGCAGCATTTCGTACTGGCATATATAAGTCATCACAATGGTTCACGATTTGAAATAGAATGCTGATACTCAAATGGAGGCACCAGCAAGGGGACATCCCCTAGTTTTAAAGATATGTCAGGTACAATAATTATAGGAAGAACCTCCATAAATGTGGTGGTGGCATGAACCATCCAAGTCTAAACATTGGTAATGGGAGCCAAGAAAGGCATAAGGAGGATAGGAAGTCATATTCTCAAAAGAATGTGAATAAGTAAGATAGTTGAATATAGGAGGAGAAAAAGCACCATAAATTCAGAGGGTAGATATTCAAAGATGTGTATAATCAACATAGATATGATTTCATAAATGCACTCATACATCTCCATAAATACCGAACTAGAATCCTAACAGAAGGATTTGGACACTTAGGCTTAACTCTATGAGTGCACATCCATTACTAGGTATGAAAAATAAAGAATGCTTGCACCAATGCTTTGCACATTAAGTTGCAAAACTAACAGTTTTAATGACACGATAGAATGTTTTCATTTGAATTATAGTTTCGAGGGACCCAAACCAAATAATAATTAGTTTTTATGTGCTTGACTAGTGCAAATTGTGATCACTGATCAATGAAACGGACTCTCAAATTAAATTCAAACTTACATTCTAACACATCAGTTGCATTGGTAGCATCCATTTTGTATCTACTTAATGCATAAAAATAGAAAGCTTCAAAACAAATGATTTTATTTGTTTCCGGACATGTTTTACTTTATGATCAACAGTGGCATTTCTCGATTTACATGAGCCAACATTAATTTTATACAAATAAGAATGGTCTCAAAGTCTACCAATTAGCAGTTTTATTAAAATGACTTCTGCAGCCACCTGAGTGCTCATCTGAGGCATGGCAGTCATGCAGTTTCCTCAATCAGTCAGGTGATGCGGGACAATCCTAAAAAGAAAATCAATCCTAATAATCAAGCTCTCTTCTGTTCATCAACAACAAATCACGTCCGGCCAGGGGCTCATTATTCCCAGGACAGACAGTATAGTTGCCTATACTCTGCTCAGGAGGCGTGATTGATTGATACGAGACTAAAGCGAGATCAATCTAAATGATACAGACGAATGCCATTCGAGAGATCAGTAAACAATTAGCAATAGAAAATTTCATAAACAGATAGCAGAAATTAAACATGCTCACGAGTAAATGCAAAAAAAGAAATAAGAATGGAACGAGAGAAAATAAAACATTAAACCCGTGAGAAAATCCAAAAAGATGATAAGAATCCGGATCGTGGTAGTTAAGAAACTACTCTGATTAGGGCTCTTAATCTTTTAACCAAACAGATCCATCGATAAAGAACTAGGTCTTTACCAACATCGGATTAAAAAAAAATCAAAGATCAACTGTTAAGGAACGAAGGTCCTTGACAGCATATGATCTGTAGAATAAGAAATCACTCCTTCTCTCAGCACGACAGATGAAAATTCTGGAGGAGACAGATCTTCTCTCGACGGAATAGGCTTGCGTGGGTAGATGGAGTCGATCAGAGTCGCAGGAACACTGAATCTTAAGTAGAAAGAATAGGATAGAAAGTGGGCCTCACACCCTCTCCTTGTGGGGCAATTTTGGGTCTCACACCCTCTCCCTCTCGGAGCGATTGACACAAATATTTGTGGAGTTTGTAAAATCATTCATTGTCTTTTTCATGAAAGATACAAGGATTTATATAGGACTCTAAGGGTCCTATTTGTTTAGGAATCTCTTATCTTTACAAGGAAGAAATCAACCCTCCACAAAAAAGTAAAGCATTATAATCTACCATAGGAAAGAAATCAGCCTTCAACAAAATAAGTAAGTGCCAAGAACTCTTAAGGAATTCTAAGGAAGAAATGAAACTCCATGTGGGTGCTTAATGCTTGACACAACTTGGCATGAGCACGGCACATGCTGGCATGCATATTTCTTCTCTTGGCATGTGAAGAGTGGTGGCTCCAAAGGTGACGTGGACAAATCCAAGTATGGCCCTATGGACCCAAAGCCAAATGCATTAAAATTTATTGACCGAAAATAAATAACTGAAGTAGAATCAATTTAATGAGGCTTCTTCGATCCAAATCGAACTTAAATTATGTTGTCGATTTTTGATGGCTCTGGTGTCCGCACCAATTCTTCCGGGGTGAAAAAAACTCGACCCTGTCGAGTGTGGGTCGATTCCGCTCTGGTGACGCTCAAGTAGATCGGGATCAATGCGTTGCAGCTCTTCTCGAGTGATCCAGATATCTTCAGACTCCGATCGACCTCGCCATCTGACCAGATACCGCTGATAGCCTCGACTCCGGGTGGAAAGGATCTGCTCATCCAAAATTTTCTCAATCTGATCGTGTTTTGCTGACATTTTGGCTGGTGGACACTCAGGGATAGGTTCGCTCTCAATAGTTAGTTCAGGCTCAAATGGCTCACTAAGTATCCGGGTTGGTTTTTTATAGGCGATAAGATCTGTAATGTTAAAAGTAGAGCTAATTCCAAAATCAGAAGGTAAGTCCACAACATACGCATTTGATCCGATTTTCTTTATGATCTTAAACGGACCTGCTCCTCGAGCATGTAACTTCTTCACGGTTCCGGGGGAAAACCGTTCAGGCCTCAATCGAACCATCACATAGTCTCCCTCTGCAAACTCTTGAACACGTCAATGAGAATCTGCATTCTGTTTATAAACTTTATTACTCATACTAATTTTTTTACTGATCTCTTTATGAGACTCTTGACATGCTGTGCAAATGACTCTGCAGATTCGAAAATCCTAGCATGCATAGGTAGTGGGATGAGGTCTATTGGTTTTCTAGATTGATATCCATGAAAACTCCGCACGTCATGCACACTCTTGGGCACCGGCTACTCAACTATTGCTCTAATCTTTTTAGGATCAGCAGATACACCATTAGGGATAACAACAAAACCTAAAAAGATGATATGGTCTGTCATAAAAGCGCACTTCTTAGGATTAGCATACAAGCTTTCTGTTTTAAGAACTTGACACACTCTTTGGAGGTGATCTAAATGGTCTTCCCTAGTTCGACTATAGATCAAAATGTCATCAAAATATACGACTACAAATACTCCTATAAATGGTCGTAGTACTTGGATCATCAACCTCATGAAGGTACTAGGGGCATTAGATAATCCAAATGACATCATCATCCACTCATATAAACCATTTTTTGTCTTGAAAGTAGTTTTCCACTCATCTCCCGGTCTAATCCTTACTTGATGGTAACCACTCTTAAGATCGATCTTAGAAAAGATAGTGGATCCGGCCATCATATCTAACATGTCATCTAACCTAGGAATAGAAAAGCGGTACTTAATGGTGATCTTATTAATGACACGGCTATCTATGCACATCCTCCATGTACCATCCTTCTTTGGAGTCAGTAGTGCAGGAACCGCGCAAGGACTCAAACTCTCCCTCATAAATCCTTTTTTTATCAGCTCTCCAACTTGTCTTTGTAGCTCGGCATGCTCATTAGGGTTCAACCTATAGTGGGGCAAGTTGGATAGGGTAGATCCAGAAACTAAATCAACGGCATGTTGAATGTTTCTCATAGGCGGTAAATAATCTGGAAGATCCTCAGGAAAGACATCATGAAACTCAGTAAGAAGGCTAGCTACTTCCTTAAGATAATCCACCTTAGAATCCTCACGAACTTCTCTAGCAACAAGCATCCAAACTGGTGATCCTTCACTCATGATCATCTCTAATTCTTTAGCACCTATCAGATTGAGGTTTTTCTTCTTAAGATTTTCTTTTGGTCCATCGCCTATCTTTCTATTAGTAGCCTTAGGTGGGGAAGGATTAATCGTGATCTTCTTACCCTGATGAGTAAAGCTACAGGAGTTGGTACGGCCATAAATCGTAACATCATTGTCGAATAGCCAAAGCCGACCTAATATGATACTTCCGACTTCCATGGGTAAGACATCGCACCACACATGATCCTGAAATGAATAAAGTTGGATGGGCACACGGCATCTAAATTTGATGGGAATAGAGGAGGAATCAATCCAAGACACACGGTATGGACTGGGATGATCTACAGGAGTTAATCCTAATCGCTTAACCGTGTCGGTGGAGATGACGTTGATACAACTACCGCTATCAATGATCACCTTACAAATTTTATCGCCAAATTTTATGAAGGTATGGAAAATAGAGGTCCTACGCCAGTCTTCACTTTCCTTAGTTTGGGCTAGGACATACCTAACGACTCCAAGCCTAAGGTCTGACTCAGGTGTGGCATAACCTAGGATGTCCTCAGTACTCTCAAATTGCTCGGTTAAATCTAGATCAGCTTCATAAACTTCCTCTTCGATATTTTCTAGAGTTTCTCCTTCTAATTCTTCTACGAATAATGATCGGTTGGGGCATTGTGCAGCAAAGTGACCGTAACCATGGCACTTGAAGCAATGAGATCGAGAAATACTTCCTTTTGATAACTCTCCTATAGCTCCTTTTTCTTTATCTTCTTTTCTCCCAATAGGATTTGTAAGTGGAGGTTCGTTACTAGGAGTTTGATTAATATTAGGTCTCGATCCAGAAGGGGTTACTCGGTTGGATTCAGGACGACGAGGAGTCGAATATCTAGAAAATCTTTCAAAATCTAAGACAAGTTGATAAGCTTGTTCCAACGTGGTTACCTCTCGCAGAAAGAGCTCACGCTGAATATCCTCTCGTAATCCAGCTCTAAATCTAGATAAGGTAACAACTCTATCTTCGGCTACTCCACATCTCATGAGGATTCATCAAATCTCGTGATATACTCGGTGACTGATCTATTCCCTTGAGTAAGCCTCTGCCATTGATCTAAAAGTCTTTGTTGGTAAGAGGTGGGGAGGTACTTCTCTCTGAGTTTTTCTTTCATCTCATCTCAGGTTTCTATCGGATCTTGTCTTCTCTGATTGAGAAGACGCTCAACACTTTCTCAATAAAGTTGGGCTTGCCTCACCAATTTCATCCTAGCAAACCTAACTCTCCTTGCTTCAGACATTTCGTACCATCCAAAATAATGGTCCATACCTGATTTTCAATCTAGGTACTCTCTCGGATCTAGACAACCATCAAAACTTGGAGCTTCAACTTTCACATTCCTAAGAATATGCTCATCTTGATCGAACTGGTTGTGGTGCGGACGTGCCCCTATAGGTCGATCAAGTTCTAGATTCCTACCTCTTTGTCCTATAGGTAGTCGGGGAGACTCAGGTTCAGGTTGTTTCTGCCTAGCTTCTTCTAATATCACTATTCTCTCATCCATGACTTTCATAAAATTTTTCATGTCATCAAACTTTTCAGTCAGAGCATTAATGATGGCTGCTATATTGGGATCCATATTGGTATTGGGTGGGGAAGTAGAATGTTGGTACCAAGTACCTGATCTAGTGGTCATGCAACTCTAAGATGCAGAAATAAGGTGCAATAAAAACTAAAATGCTTGAAAGTAAAGTACGAAATTTAGAGTGCGAAAATTTAAATTGCGAAAATTAAAATTGCTGAATTTAAACTAAAGCCCTAATCAACCTGCTCTGATACCAAATTGATGCGGGACAATCCTAAAAAAAAAATCAATCCTAATAATCAAGCTCTCTTCTGTTCATCAACAACAAATCACGTCCGGCCAGGGGCTCATTATTCCCAGGACAGACAGTATAGTTGCCTATACTCTGCTCAGGAGGCGTGATAGATTGATACGAGACTAAAGCGAGATCAATCTAAATGATACAGACGAATGCCATTCGAGAGATCAGTAAACAATTAGCAATAGAAAATTTCATAAACAGATAGCAGAAATTAAACATGCTCACGAGTAAATGCAAAAAAAGAAATAAGAATAGAACGAGAGAAAATAAAACATTAAACCCATGAGAAAATCCAAGAAGATGATAAGAATCCGGATCGTGGTAGTTAAGAAACTACTCTGATTAGGGCTCTTAATCTTTTAACCAAACAGATCCATCGATAAAGAACTAGGTCTTTACCAATATCGGATTAAAAAAAAAAATCAAAGATCAACTGTTAAGGAACGAAGGTCCTTGACAGCATATGATCTGTAGAATAAGAAATCACTCCTCTCAGCACGACAGATAAAAATTCTGAAGGAGACAGATCTTCTCTCGATGGAATAAGCTTGCGTGGGTAGATGGTGGAGTCGATCAGAGTCGCAGGAATACTGAATCTTAAGTAGAAGGAATAGGATAGAAAGTGGACCTCACACCCTCCCCTTATGGGGTGATTTTGGGTCTCACACCCTCTCCCTCTCGGAGCGATTGACACAAGTATTTGTGGAGTTTGTAAAATCATTCATTGTCTTTTTCATGAAAGATACAAGAATTTATATAGGACTCTAAGGGTCCTATTTGTTTAGAAATCTCTTATCTTTACAAGGAAGAAATCAACCCTCCACAAAAAAGTAAAGCATTATAATCTATCATAGGAAAGAAATCAGCCTTCAACAAAATAAGTAAGTAGCCAAGAACTCTTAAGGAATTCTAAGGAAGAAATGGAACTCCATGTGGGTGCTTGATGCTTGACACAACTTGGCATGAGCACGGCACATGCTGGCATGCATATTTCTTCTCTTGGCATGTGGAGAGTGGTGGCTCCAAAGGTGACGTGGACAAATCCAAGTATGGCCCTATGGACCCAAAGCCAAATGCATTAAAATTTATTGACTGAAAATAAATAACTGAAGTAGAATCAATTTAATGAGGCTTCTTCGATCCAAATCGAACTTAAATTATGTTATCGATTTTTGATGGCTCTGATGTCCGCACCATCAGGCAGATTGGAAAAAAAGAAAAAAAACTTTCTCAGCATCCCTTGAAGTTGAATAGCACAAGAGCAAGCAGAAGTTCTCTTTCCATTTTTGCCCCATTTGTGAATGGGGGACTCTAAATGCCCACCTCATAACAAGGCACCCAACACCTCCAAGGGTCCTATCCACCACCTTGAATCATCAAAAATATCAACCTTATATTAAAATAATCTCTCCCCCAATCTACATCTACATTTTTATGCATGTCCAAGATACATGATTGATTACATTTCAGGTCCCAGTCACTTCTTCTCCTATCTCTACTCTTCTTCCTCCTCAAACCACCAGTCTAGCCGGATTTCTCTTAAAAGAGGTCAATTTCTTTATTTAATACGTCTGTTCCATGGTTCAACTTATCTTATTTTTAGTTCTCTTCTGATTTTATCTCATAAATATAATGCATTTGGAGGCACCACCTAGGGTCCCAAGGTGCCCTTCTCTTTTCTTATTCTTTGAATCCTTATTTGTTCAACAAAAGGCTTCTTGCACCTTTCTTCCATCTGATCCCCTCATCCACCAGACATTGTGGCGCAAAGCCAACCTAGAAATCCACAACAAATTTAAAAATGTACTACTACATACCTCACTATGGTCAGCCAAAAGTAATTGGATGAAAGTATTTGCCAGGAACCATTACTTAGTCACAAAATAGATCCATGGTGTTGTGTAAATAGATTGGATCTAGAGATAGCAAAGAAGAGAGAGAGGAAAAGATTTATTCAGTTCAGCCTCCAGCTTACATACATAGGTGGAGATAATCGAGAAAGTTTCACTAATGATGAAGAAGTACAAGCACAAGAGAAGAAAACCCCAATATAAAAGCCCCCAAAAATTTATGTAGTTCAGCCTACAGCCTACATACATAGGTGGAGACAATTGAGAAAGTTTCACTAATGATGGAGAAAGTACAAGCAGAAGAAGAGAAAACCCCAATATAACAGCCCCCAAACCTGTTAAGATCTCGAAAAGCCCCAATACACAAAAGATGTAATCCCAAAAACCCTAGGATAGGAGAATCCTATTTGTGTACGGACATCTGAAAAGAAAAAAAAAAAGGGTTGCAACCTCTGCCCCACTCTGGGTTTCAGTCCTCAAGCCAAGGACCCACGTGGAGAGGCCTTTTCAGCATTATGACAATTGAGATCAGAAGTTTCTAATAATTAAATTGGAAATCATTAAACTGGAAGATAACACACATACAGTGTCTAAAGATGCTATGTCTTTGGTAAAGGTATTTCCAATCAACCGCAAATTCAAAAGCCTACAGGCATGTAGGGATGCCCCTGGACCATGTGGAACTAAGCTTCTGTTTTTAAGGAAGTGATTGCACTTGTTTTGTATGATATTCCTTTAGTTCTTCCAACATATATCAACAGCATATCTTGACTTATCAAACTCAAACTTCTAGTTAAGCTATTGTTAATATGGTTGGTTCCATCAAGAATTAAAGTGCATAATATGCAAGCTTGCAGGCATAAAATCTTTCTAATCTTGTAGATGTGAATTCAGTTGCAAATTCATGGTCAGTCTAAACAAGAATTTCATTATCAACTGAAGTACTGTCAGAAAATAAAATTTTCTTGCTAGACACCCACTGAATAACAGATGTGAGATGCACAAGCTGTTGCACATCCAATCAATATGAAAAAAAGACATCGACAATGATATCAACCTAACTCAGTCTTAATGAACACATGTGATAATGAAGTGTGTTCCCACGTTTTGTCTACCACCTCCAAACCATCTACCCAAGAAAAGCCATCCCAAGATGCTTATCTCATGGTAAGGAGCCCAACACATCCAACGGTGCCTATCCATCACCTTGAATCATAAAACATATCATCCTTATATTAAATAATCTCTCACCCACTCTTTATGTGCATTTTTACATGCATGTCCGAGTTAAATGATTGATTACATTTCAGGTCCCAGCCTCTTCTTCTCTTATCTCTACTCTTCTTCCTCCTCAAACTCCCAATATAGCCAAATTTCTCTTAAACAAGGTGAATTTCTTTATTTAATACATCTGTTCCATGGTTCAACTTATCTTATTTTCAATTCTCTTCTGATTTTATCTCATAAATATAATGCATGTGGAGGCACCACCTAGGGTCCCAAGGTGCCCTTCTCTTTTCTTATTCTTGGAATCCTTATTTGTTCAACAAAAGGCTTCTTGCACCTTTCTTCCATCTGATCCCTTCATCCACCAGACATTGTAGCACAAAGCCAACCTAGACATCCGCAACAGGTTTAAAAATGGACTACTACAACCTCACCTCACCATGGTCAGCCAAAAGTGATTGGATGAAAGTATTTGCCTCCGGCACAAAGGAGACCCATGATGTTGTGTAAATAGGTTAGATCCAGAGATAGCAAAGCAGAGAGAGAGGGAGACGGAGGAGAAAAGATTTATGTGGTTCAGCCTACGGCCAACATCCATAGGGGGAGACAATCGAGAAAACCTCACTAATGATGGAGAAAGTATCAAGAGAATAAGAGAAAACCCCAATATAAAAGCCCTCAAATCTCTCAAGCTCTCAAAAAGCCCCAATACACAAAAGATGTAGTCCCCAAAACCCTAGGATAGGTGAATCCTATTTGTGTATGAACACCTCGAAAAATTTGGTTCAGGGCCTCTTCTCCCACTGTGGGTTTTTCCCTTGGGCCAAGAACCCAATGGGAGAGGCCCTTTTAGCAGTCTATCCTCTAAATACAAAGCACCATGACACAAGCACTGGCACAAACAAGAATGAAGTATCCTACTCTAATGTTTTTTGTTGGGGGGGGGGGGGTGTGGGGGTGGACTAAGCACTGAAAAATGTCTATATGTAATCTGCGTCCAACCAGTTTACTGATTTCATCAGAATTCTGTAGATCCCCTCGTCTTGTACCTTTGACCAAGAAGAATCTTTCGGTTCCACTATGAGGTTAAATTTATCATAAGTGCCACACAGATTACAGAAAAAATTTGACTCCAGAGGTCTTTACAATTTCATTGATATTCTAGCCCACCACAAACAATATGCACTAAAAATTTTGGATCAAGTAAAAGAACTACTAAGAAGAGGAAGAAACCAACCGAAGATCTCCAGAAACTACTCGCTCGCTCACGTAAGAACAGAACGAAATAGAGGCAGATCGTTCAATCATTCGAGAAAAATGAGAGAAAGCTTAATTTGGCAATATCATGGAATTTAAAAAAATCACAAAACAAACTCAAAACAAACATATACATTAAAGAAAAGAAATTGCACTCCGTCAAAGACAAAAACCATGAACAAGCGACTGAAACAACCAAAAAGTATTCAAGAAGAAGAAGAGGAAGAAAAGAAAGAAGAAATTTCACAAAGATTCCATCCAAGAAGAGCCAACACAAGTTCTATGAATCAACCTTTCAATCAGATAAAGGAAAAACAGGAGTTATCAATCCATCAAAAAAAGAACCACGAAACGAACGATTAATCGGTCGATGAGAAGCGGGGGGGGGGGGGGGGGGGGAGAGAGAGAGAGAGAGAGGCGAACCAGCGAATGGCGCTCGCCGGCCTGGAAGGAGACTTTCTGTTGGTTCATGGCCTGGGTGTACAGCTGGGAGAGCGAGTTAGCCGCGCTGCAGAAGGTGGAGTAGAGCGTCCGATCCACCTCGTCGAGGCGCGTCGCGTCCGATTTCCTCTTCCTCGCCATGGGTTCGATGAGAAGAACGATCAACGGCGAAACCCTAAAAACGGAGGAGACGGGGAGGAGGAATTGGGAAAACAATACAAGCTCCTCTCTCTCTCCCCCCGCTCCCCCCCTCTAAATCCCTAATCCGCTTCGGAAACGCGGAAGCCCAAAGAAAGTCGGAGAGAGAGAGAGAGAGGGAGTGAAAGGCGAGCGGGGGGTGTTTTATTTTTTGTCTGGTGGCGACGTTGGCTTGCCGATACGAAAAGGAAACGCTATCGTGCTCGCTCTCCTTCCGCCGTGCTTTGAGTTGTGTTTGAATATTGATCCAACGGTTGGTGTCCCCAAAAGAAAAATCAAACATCCTTTCGCACATACAAACCCGAACCCCCTTCCGCGAACGAAAATCATATGGGCAGTCGGGATAAAAAATCACATGCGGCGTACCACGTATTTTTTAATATTAATTTTAAAATTTAAAATTTTTTATTAATAAAATTATTAATTTTATAATTAAAATATTTTTTATTTTTAATATAAAATAATATATACTATACGATCATACGATACACACTGAATATATATAACTAAATGATATATATTGTAAGTTTTTTTGATACACATCCAATAATGATTCAACGTACATCTATAGTTAAATTAATATATAATTTACTAAACTTAATATTTATCAGTCACAACTAGTTGATGCACATCTAATATTCTAATACATATATTTAGATAAAATAATATATTATTTTTAAAATATAATATTTATCAATACACAGTATATAAGCAAATAATATACATTAGATAACTTATTGATTCATACTGTAACCTTTTTTGATACACATCCAGCAATAACTTAATATTTTAAGGCTCTTTCTTCTCTTCCAATTCTCTGATCTTTTCTAAGATCTTTGCATCTAAAAATTTATAAAAACTATGTATTATTTCATCTACAGATGTGTATTAGAACGTCGGATGAATATTTTGCTAGGTGTATATCAACTAATCATATATTACGTGTTAGTGAATACTAAGTTCGGTAAACTATGTATCAATTTATCTGTATATGCGTATTAGATCGTTATTGAGTATGTACCAAATAAGCTTTTAATATGTATCAATAAATCATTTAGGATATATCATTTGCTGATATGCTATGTATTGATGAATACTATATTTTAAAAATTATGCATCGTTTTATCTAAAAAGATGTATTGAGACATTAGATAAATATTTTATTAGATATATAATAATTAATTATATATTTTATACTGATGAAATTAAATTTAATAAATTATATATTAATTTAAGTATAAATATGTATTAAATCATTGTTGAATGTGTATCAAAAAAAAATTTATAGTATACATCATCTCGTTATATATTTAATGTATATCATATAGTTATATAATATACATCACTATATACTACAAATAAAAAAATATTTTAATTATTAAATTAATAATTTTATTAATAAAAAATTAATTTTTAGATTCATATTTTAAACTTAATGTTGAGGGACACGTGCCATATTGCAAAGCCCGCCCATGGTGTCCGCCCCGTATGATTTTTGTTTCCCTTCCGCACCGCTCCACCTTCACACCTTCGCTTCCTCGAAGAAGGCGCGCCATCACACGTGTACACGGCGTAGAATGTCTTTTACAAGAGTTGTCGATCAGCCGTTTGATCTTTGCGATGCATGGAAGCTATGGTATCTCGCATGGAACTTATACGAAGGCAATTGTATGGAATGGGTACTCCACGTGCCACATGAGCTGCCTGGGCGGACTTGATGGGGTTACCTGTTCATTGAAGGGGTGGATTTACGGAGGCTACATTCCATCCATTATTTTAGACCCATCTCATCCCACCCGGCCTAGAGAAGGTCTTCATATAAATCAAGCCGTTGATCATGGAATTGGGGTTTAGTATGGAGATCCAAGGGGTTATACTATCAAAAACAAGATTCTATAGTAAAATTTAGGATTGTAGCATCAATTTGCTAATGCTGAACGGTTTTTTAAGGATGCTAGTTTCTTTTTTTTTTTTTTTTGCTTTTTTTGATCACCCTGGTCAGAGGTTCATGCACAAGTAGGCTAAAGAAAATCTAAAAAATTTAAAAAACTATATAGAATCGCATATAATTATTCTTCTAGGTATAGCTTATTGTATATTTATTTCCCAAAAATTACTATTTGATATATATGCTTCTCAAATCATCTAGTTTTTGCGTGGATGGTTTTGCCCTGGGATCTTTTTGATTAATAATATTGATAAATACTCAAATATAAAATAACTATATCAATCTTTTTACATTAATATCTTAAAAAATTTTATAAAAATATAATATATTAAATTTTTCAAAGGTATTAATGTAAAAGGGTAGTGTCAAATGATACTCAAAATGATTATTCATTGATGGCATAAATAAAGTCCAAATCTAACAACAAAGGCATTCATACAAAAATATAATAATTTAAAAGGTACATATATAAACAATGATTTTTGGAGGATAAATACACAATAAACTATATTCTAAGGATATATATGCAAAAATTCAAAAATATAATTGATCATCTAAATTTATAATTTATAAAACAAATTTGTAATTTAAAAAGAAGGGAAAATGCCTAGTGGATTAGTTGGTAAAGTCACTGGGCTTGGCACCAATGGCTTTGGTTCATTTTTCTCATTGATTTTTAGTTGGATTTCCTTCCCTTTTATTTATCACTACTAAATAATAACAAAAATAAATTATAAAACATAAGACAATTCTAGAACATTTTCAATAGATCAATGGAGGATAATTTGATGAATCACTATTTTAATGGAAATTGGGAATAATTTGAGACTTTTCCAATAATTTAGAAGATATTTATATAGTGGTGATTGGTTGAGCTAAAAAGCTATATGGATTGAGAAATTCTTGCTACTCAATAATATCTGGTATTGCTTAAGGTGCGTTCGAGGATGAGCCTCTTTCTTTGAAAGGTGGTTTGGGAATGGCTTCCGATCAGAACTATTTTGAAGGAGAGGGGTATGGATATTGAGCTGTTGCCCTTGTTGCGGAGCAGAGGAGGAAACGATGGAGCACACCCTTTTTTATGCCATTGACTAAACAAGTGTGGTTGTTAGCGAGTCAGTATCATCAGATTATTCCAATTGAAGATCCGACCGAGGTGTTCCTTGATCTTTTGAGGCGAAGAGTAGGGGTGATGAGTCTAGATATGCTGCCATCTAGGTAGTCTACATCCCCTAGCACATCTGGTTGGCTAGGAAATGGTGTAGTCTTCGAGACCAAGAGATGTCCAGTGATGTACATCTTGTAGAGAGCCCCAATCTTGGTGTTGAAACTGATTGATGTGACTTTTAGACCTCCAAAGATCTGAAAAATTTACTATGTTCTTGTAGCAACTCGATAGATTTTCATAGTCTGGAAACCTCTACCTCTAAGGTCAATTTTGATGGGAGTTTCACAGACATAAGTGGCGATGCTGGATTTGTGATTCGAGGGCCTAATTTCAGGTTGGTGGCGATAGGAGGCTGTCATCTTTTTGAGCCCATGGTTCTTAAGGCAGAGTTGAGTGCAACTTGGACATGGGCCATATACGCTTTTGGGAGCAAACTACATGATTATTGAGGGAGACTCGACTATGGTGGTGGCATGGTCATGGGGTTGTATGCAAAGAGCCGTTGACTATCCTCCACTACGAGACATCTCGATCTTATTTTCTGAATGCACAGAACTTATAGTTAGACATGCTTTCTGAGAAACAAATATTGCAACTGATTGGATTACAACATATGGTACAGCACACACTAGGAACTTTTTATGGACTTCTGAGGAGGGCCTCAACCCTTTAGAGATATTTTACTACTTGATTTTTTTGGATATATTCACACTAGATATGTATAATAATCCATTTCGATCAAAAGAAAAAAAAATGATGCCTCATATACTATTTTACATGCTATACAGTGAGAGGTGCATCCAATTTTATTTGTCCTATAACATATTTGTTAGTGCCTCTAGCAGATAGACAGTTTTATCCTTGGAGGCAATCAAATTTAAATTGATGTTTTTGCTTCACATATGAATGGATCTCCGATTGTTTTATTGTTTGAGCTTTCAAGATAGCAGCACTTCTTGAATTTAGAAGATTGATGGTATATATTACCCTTTAATATATGCTCTATTATATTATGTTGCATAATTAGTTTAATTATAAATTCATAAATATGTGTAATTTGATCAGGAAGAAAAAAATGATTTCTTGTAATCTGCTCAACTTGGGTCTTTCCAAAAAATACAGAAAATAGGAGAATTTGAAAGTTGAATTTTAGATCCCTTTTTCATTAGCTATGAAACAAAATTGATTGAAATACATCTATTTCTATTTGTGATGCTTGCCTTTACAAAATTCGAGTCTATTTTCTATTTTAATTGGATAATAATACACAGCTTCATTAAAATGGGCATGACTAAAGAAAGTGATTGTAAAAAATTAAACTTCTACGAGAAATAGATATCAGCTTCTACCTTTAGGTATTTTATCCACATCTTCCCAAATTAAAAGATATCAATTGATATATTTTCTAATAAGAAATTTTTTATTTTGTCTAGCTTATTTGGAGACTCAAATATCATGATATGTCTTCAACCGGTGCATGAATTAAACCCTCTAAGGGTTCAGTTCAAACATCATAGATCTTAAAAGAGACTTCGACTGAATGACACATAGGAAGTCATGATATTCAAAACTTCAGGCATGCAATTAGGCTTACTATGTGGCGACTCTTGCTCTCAGATCATTTTCAAACCTACCAAAAATAACCAAAGTGATTTAAGATAGGTCTGTTGATCCTCTTTAATCAATATGTAAACTATAGTTATGGACCAAACTATCTTACTCCTCTTTAACATACATTTTAATTGTTTTTAGCCACAGGGAAGTAAGATGCACGAAAACTCATTCACCAAAGAGAAATTAAAAGGAATAGCAATAGGAGGTGTAAATACATGGCACTTTAATTAGGTTGCAAGCAGCATATGGTGACTTTTGGAGAGTTCTTGAAAATAACCATCCATTCGGGGTGAATGGTTTGGTTTTTGGTTGGGATAATGTACAAGCACATGAATATGCTAAATTATATGATCCAACTTGTTGTTTCCCTTGACTCAATATTATAACTTATCTTTCTTATATAATTGATCCACTTTGGCCTACTAATTTTTGATGTTTCATCACCTTCTTCAATCATGCATGAAATTATATGCCCTTGAAATATTTGTTTCTCAATTTACCTTTGACCTATATTTGAAAGATTCATTACTTCTTTGGTTTTATATAAGAAAAAATTCACTACTTGCGCTATATGGTTGCCTACATTATTTCACTCTACCATCATTTTTTTGCCCTTTTGAGATCCCAAATCACTGCATGCGCTAATTTGCCAAAGGCAATATTTAAATCAACTAGATGCACCATGCACAAATTGAATCTAAAGATAATACATTTGATCATTAAGTTATTACTCACTGGTGCTTGGCTAATTAGAAGTAAACCATTAATCACGAACCTTGATTGTCATATTTAATTGCTAAGAGCTAAAACAACATTAAACATCCTACTTTGCTAGGGGCATTCAGTAACAGGAGAAGCACTAACATGGACCATAGGATAAATTGAGAATATAGTGATCTACATATTGTTGTATCTTGAGAAATTCTTTATCCGCTGCCATCGGTAGAGAAAAAATGCACTACTTCACTTGATTGGACCACATAGCATAATTAATAATGAGAAAGATATTTAATGCAGTTTAAATTTTTTCTCAATTTTTTTTGACTAAAATATTCTTTTTCTCCTTTTACTCTATTTTACTCATACTTGGTCAGGATGTCATAGATAATAACAGAACATCATAATAATCAATAGAATGTCATAAAAAATAATAGAATATCATAATAATAGTATAACATTCTATTGCATTCTATAAATAATCATCGAAAAGTAATATTACTGATATAGCATATCACACCAAGCATAAAAAATCATAATATTATCTGAAATATCATAGGATCCACAAGAAATCATATAAGACATGAAAAAGTAAAAATATTCTTTTTTTTTTTAATTCTATAACATCTTGAATGAATAATATATATAACTTCTTATATTTTTATATGATATCTTGTTTGTTATTATGACTTTTTGTATCTTGGAGTGAATGGATATTTTTATTAAAAAAAAGTTGAAAGAAAAAGTTGAGTTGTATTAAATGTCCGTTCCATTATTAATTGCATTATATGATCCAATCGTATGATGCAGTTTGCTTTTTTTTTGCTGGGGGGTGATGAACAAAGAATTCCTTCTAGTATCTTGTGCATGATAATTACTGGCACTCCAAGATCAAGCCCATCAAGTGCCGTATTCGAAGTAGAGCTCCATCCCGGAGGCATTCCTCCAAGTAGTCGAAAAAATAAAAAAGAAAAAAAGAAAACATAGCATCCATCAGCTTGGTTTAACAGCGCAAAAGCAGAATTTCTAAACAAATTGTTTCTATGTTTTACATATAACCTCTTTTAGAAATTAGAACATTATCTAAAAACCTTTGATGATTTGCATACGGAATATGTGAGAGTAAGTACGGCAGCGAGTTACATGTAAATTTGTTCTTAGCCAATCTCTTCAAAATGGTTTGCCCAGATTATCATTTGCATTTTTGCATATAAACTCTTTTTGGACATTTATATTACTGAATCAAAGATCCTGCAATAATTTACGCACTCACAGGTAATATCGAGTACGCAAGGGGGTTTATATCTGAATCTTGTTCCACCAAAAATGCCGATCAAGAGTAGTGCGTTTACACATCACACACTGTTGATTAAAGAGCACCGCCAAATGCTGTGACAACCCGTAACGTCCGGTAGTAAAGGGGTTTATATGCAAGATTTGTTTGAGTAATAAATCGCGGCACGCAAGTTGCCGACAAAATGTATACTTTTTTACACATAACCCCCCATAGATGCACGTGACCCAATTCCTCGCCGACCCGAAGCGCGCTTTAAAGCGACTCTTCGTTTCTAACCTTCGCTTTTCCTTTCCGTTCCTGAGTGCTGGATGCTGAGATCTCGAATCAGCGAAGGCCGCGATTTCTTCTGCGAATAGATCGTCGCCGCCGAATCTTCGTGGCCAATCTCGTGGGATCCGGCGATATCTTTCAGGTATGATGCCTTCCGATTTTTCTCATTTTTTTCGAGGAATTATTGGCAAAATTTTGGAGTAAATAAGGGCCAGCAGAAGCCCCAGATCGGCGTTTTAACTGACAGAGAGGGAACGGGATTAGGGTTTCCGACGAGTATCACAGATCAGCTGAATGTGCTTTGGTTCTACGTTGCGATCTCCGATTTTTTTTTTTTAAATTTAAAAACGGTCAGTTCTTTTTTTGGACATGTCTGCACGAAATAGAAATCAAATTGTATCAGTTTACATCAAAAAGGTTTCTTCTTTTCCCCTTTTGGTCGAAGCGGTGATCGCATTTGATCTTTTGCTTTGATCCGCGGACTTTAATTGTACTAATGAGTCGAAGATTTATGACATGCCTTGAAAAATTATTATGTTTATTTTAAGAGTGAAGCCGCCAATCTCTTACCGATTCTCCATTAGATAAACCAATTTCTATGGCTTAAATACTCAGATGTCCTTTCATTAACAAAGGTTCCCCTTTGCTCCGGGGAAAAGATTAACTTTTTCCATTTTTGATGACATTTGTTTGATAAATTTTTCTACATGCATTCTATTCATTGGCATGCCCATGTATACCTGGAAAGAACTCTTTTCTTTTGATGATGTGCCACAACTGAAGGTTTTGATGTCGAGCAACGTTTACAGAACTTGAATAGTAGATTTGAAGGATTTGAATTCACATGAAGATTTTAAACATCTTCCAATGTAATGCATCAAACAGAAAATAATTAGAAGGAACGCGATCAGGGATATCCAAATTACTGACCAAAATTTTAAAGTTTGGGTCCTTAATTTCATGCTGTGTTTGTCCCTATCGAAAGGGAGCATCTTATCAACTGGTTCTGTAGTCTCAAAATCATTTCCTATCTGTGATGAATTGGTTATCAGCATCAACTTGTTGACAATCTCACTTCTTACAATTACAGTGATATATTAAACATTCTGAGGAATAAATAGTTGAAAATTGTTTAGATGGGGAGCCTGATCTTCGCAACTGTATATATTATATAAAAGATCAATAGCAGCATAATTTAAATTGTTTTGTGTGTGAACTTTCATGCAGTAGAAATTATTGATGGATAAAAGGAGTTGCCACTTGGCGGGCTAGAAGAAAATTTATGTGGTCTGGGTGAGCAGTGGAAATGCTATTGGCTGTGGAAGGAGGAGGATTCTTTTCTTCTTCAGCATCAGGATATAGCAAAGGCCTTGCCCTTCTGCTCCTTGGCCGGAGAAATGAAGAAAGGCCTATGAGAGTTTCACCGTGGAATCAGTATCAATTGGTTGAGCAGGAAGTTGAGACAGAATTTCAACTGGCTTCCAGGAAAAACCAATCTTCCTGTGGGTGTGCCTCCTTCATCTGCTTTGGTTGTGTGCCTGCAGGAATTGATGGTCCATCTCCCCCTAAAGTGGGTCCTGCCCATCAGCCTGAAGTTTTGTCAGATTCTTCTTCTTCTTTATCTTCTTCTCATAAGGGCAAGCTAGCAATTAATGATGGTATTAATGGTAATGTAAGAAATGCTTATCTCAAGAGTAATCTGAAAAGGCCCTTCGCAGACCGTTCTGCAGTGGTTTCTGAGGTTGATGATGCACGTGAATCTGTGGAAGAGATGCCAAACAATACATCTTGCTGTATTGAAAGGAGGAAAGTGCAGTGGACTGATGCATGTGGAAAAGAGCTTGCTGAGATAAGGGAGTTTGAAGTTAGGTATGTTCGCCACCTAAATATTAGTAGACAATTTTAAATGGGAACTTCAAATATTTCACGCTGCTTGAAACTTGTTTATGCATTATATATTGATTGGAGGAGACAATTCATGTATGATTTGTTCATATCATTTGTCTTTTTGTTAACTTTACTAAATGAATTATTTTTCTAATCTTTTTAGACACTTCTGTCGTATAGTCTACAAAATGTAAACAATTGAAACCTGATCCATAATTGTATTATATTCTTAGGGCATGTTTGGTTGGCAGAGTTAGACTCTAGAATGGGAATGGGAGGCTCTCATTCCAGCCATTTGGTTGGGGAGAGTCCCATTCTAATTCCTATTTTATGAGGAAATGGGAATGCCCCAATCTCCCGAAACCCAATCCCTACTTTCCCCTAGCATTCAACCTATTCTGATTATGATTTCGGTCATGAAAACACATCGGGGGATTTGTCCATTTCGATTCTGATTCCTATTGCGAACCAAATGTGCCCTAATGTGTATTTGACTATTTGTCATGCTTTTATTTGTGGAAGCTGTGTTTGATCCCATGTTGACAAAGTCTAAAGTTGTGATCATATACATATGCATAACTTTATGATATATATGAATAATTTTATGTGCCTATATATGTAATATGCATGTTTACATATGATATTCTAGTTTTCATGCATGCTTGGATGCACTGATTTGATATGTACCAACACACAGTTATTTGTTCTTACAAATGTTAGTATATACATATGAATCTATACATATCCATAATTAGTACATTTATGTCCATGTATATGTATATTTTTTTATGCTATATGAATTTACAGTATGAAGGAATGATTTGATAAATGCAGTAGGAATGAAGGGGGGCAGAGGTAGGCTGAAAATTACATGTAATAAAGTAATAAGGACGTGATATCTCAGCATATTTGGAAAAAAGTGATCCAAAACCGAGCGGAATGGAGGAAAAGGATTCATGTAGCCGACAAGGCTTAGTTGAGTTGTTTATATCCATATATGGGTTATGTATATATGTTTGTTTGCTTTTATATGTTTGTGCATTATAAACCCAGATGTTTCAGTGGATGTCAATCGTTCAGGTAGCAACTTTGAACATCACTAGGCAAAGAGATCGTGGACATCCATAAGCGGAAAAGACACAACAAGAGGGGATAAAAAATTTGGGAATCTAGATATCTAGTGATAATCTGATCGTGTAAGGTGAGATTCAGCAGTCTTACTACATGGGTTTGGTATATCGATAATGTTTCCAAGAGTGATATTTATGACATTCTGAACAGAAATGTTGAGTGGTAACATGAAATAATGTCTGATGGTGAGTGTTACCAATTGCCTTTTTCAGCAATAATGCCAGAATCCCATACGTTCAGGCTTTGCCAATCAGATGGAGTGTTGGTAATGGTTTACCACTGACACATGAAAAGTGCAAGCAAAGTTCTGGCACTACTTCATATGCTGTGGATCTTTTGACAAGGGGTTATATGAAGCATGTCTTAGGTATGATCTATGAGGTGCCATATATCTGTAGACGTCTTCTACTATATGATTTAGCTGTTCAAATGTTGGGAAATTGCATTCTTAACTCTAATATTGTCACCCTCATTCTGTTTTCATTCTACGAATTATGGTGACACCGACATGGGGAACCGGTGGAATGGTTTGCATATGCAACTGAGAGCATGATTGGTCCCTTTTAAAGACGCATGGGTATTGGATCATGTTAAAAGCAGAGAGGACAATAAAGAATTGGACCAATTGGTAGAATAATTGGAAGTTTGCATAAGGTTCAGTATGTGGTCCAGGATAGGAAAGATTATAAAATTCTAATATGGGCCGCTGCCGGTACATGATGGATTGGTACATGTCCATATAGGAGTTTTTTCCTGATTCTACTCCAATACATGCTTGGTTCCAACACCTTGTCACCTGGAGCTGTTGCTCATTATCTGTCAGTGTAGGGTTCTGGGGTGTTCTGAGCACGGTGGGAAGCATTCAGGCATTGGCTTCTTACAATTTTCAAAGTGTTTATAGGGAAACATTCCCATAGTCATGCAGCAATTAGGATACACAGGTGACAAGGTTTATTATTTCTATGTTAGCTTGCTTGACATACTATAGGTCATTAATCTATGTATATAGACGCATCTGTTCTGACTGCTAAATTAAATCTTATTCTTATGCTGCTAATATGAAATTTTAAAATTCCACAGTGATGATGGCTTATCAGATGAGGAATGTGAACATGAAGGTATTAGAAGATGTGAGTGTGTGATTCAGTAAGTTTTATGTTCTGTTAAACTGGATCCATGGACAGAAGCAGGCAGGCATGGTTCTCTTCTCTGGCAACTAAACAAGCGCTATGCAATCAGGCAGATGCTTGCAAGGTTCTACTACTTTCCCCAGCAAAGTTGCCTATTCCTGCCTTTATCAACTACAGAGATATTCTTTGAACTGATTGCTTGGGGGAAGGACATGACAACATGTGGCAACAATCATGAGATTATTCACTCATTTTTTTGTTTTCTTTTGTTGCAGCCCATGTTTGAGATTTCCTGCATCTGTTTTCAGGATTTCAATTTTGTCATTCTGGGTATATTTATCTCCTTGTATCTTGTTCTTCTGTAGCTTTAATCTTTTCTACATAGTGTTTTATTTGCTCGCTTGTTTTACCATATGTTAGTCTGTTGACCATTTTTTTCGTCACCATGGATGTCATTGATCTGCTGCTGTTTTTACACTAGTGTTTGCTTCCCCATGATTGTTTGATTCAGAGATTGCCGGCAAAATTTTTCAGTCTAACTTTGATGAGAAAGTCAAGAATTAAAGAGGTCAAAGAATTCATCAGTTACAATCAGTGAATACAGATTATAGGACATTAGTTAGAGAATTCCTCGCGAACAGCTTTATATTAAATTAAGAACTTGTATTTTTCGTAAAGTCTTCATAAGGATACGAGTGAATAAGTTGGATTGAGGTATAATGCTTGAAATTTGTCAGTTTAGATGAAATGGATAGCAGAAGATGCTGGAAACAAATGCAGGTTGTGTTACTCTTACTAGCCAATGCTTGCGGTGACTAGTGGTTTCTTGAGTGAGAAAAGCGCACAAGATTACTATATCTAGAAAAATTATGATTGTTTTTGGAAGGGCCATCAGCAACTTTATCCAATTACTAGCCCTTCAATTTAAGAGGAGCAAAATAAAGTTCACCTGAGGTTGCTTACATGTAATTCAAAGGCATCTCAGTATGCAACGTTCTTACCTACCATTGCGAGATGGGAAGGGTAGATGCACACAGCTTTATCCTCATGTTTGGAGAGATTTATATCCATGTTTTGAACCTGTGATCTTTATGCTACAATGTTGTGACCCTACGATTGTGCGAAGGTTTAGATGTAATTGTAGCTGGACGGACGCATGGTTCCCACTTTGTGAAAGAATGGTAGTGTTCCCATCACAATATTCTTTTTAGGAAAATCTCATCATAATATTTCCAGTTCTGCTCTGCGGCTGACGTTTGTCATGGCCCCACATCTCATGTAGCCAAGCAAAACAATCCTCCCTGCTCCTCGACATTGCTACGTCATTCACAAGAAGCACATTCATCATACGAGAGATCTCAGTAAGCGTATTTATGGAGAAAAAAATTTGAGTTGGAAAACATATTTTTCGAGAGAGGTGTTCTCAGCTAGTTAATAATGTAGTTCTTCACTTTCAGGTGATGAGGAGGTGAATGGCAGCATATTTTCATCTCATAGGTCACCGGAGTACATTCCTGAAGCTACTTTGGGTTCCCAGGATAGGTGAATTGGCCACAAAGAGGAAACAAAATCCAACCCGATCTTGTTTCTGCCAGATTCAGATTAGCATGGACCAAGTCTCGGTTTGGTAGGGGGCAGAAGATTCTTTGATGGATGATCAGACAATACGTTTATTTGGATAGTTTCAGTTCAATTCCGGACCATGTTTGAAGGTTATAGAGATCTATAGTAACTTCAATAACTTGTCTTTGGTTCCGTACAAGCAGAAGGATATTCCCTAATATGGGATATCCTTTCGAACTCTTGGGTGCCAAATATTTTAGAATAGAAGCTTATATCATGGCAGGGGATATCCCTCGACACAGTATAAAGTCTACTCCACCAAAATTGGTGGAATAGATTAATATCGTACAATCGGCTGGTCTATCAGAGTCCTTTTTTTAATTAATATAAAAAAAAATTATTTATATAAATAATTTAATTTTTAACTTATTTATTAGATTGTTATAAAAATGATAAAATATCATTTTGAATGGTATTTTATCATCGCCACGTCACTCCCCATTTTCCACGTAGACGATGCAAAAAAATAAAAAATAAAAAATGTCAAATGATACGGTGTTTTTTAAAAATGCCATTCCAAATGGCGTTTTTAAAAATGCCATTCCAAATGACGTTTTTAAAAATATCATATTATTTGACGTTTTTAATATTTTGTCTCAAAAAAAAAGAAAAAATGGTAAAAAATAAAAAAATAATAAATTTATAAAAAAATAAAAATTTTAATTTGATAAAAATAAAAATTATCATTTCAAATTAGTATCCCCATTTCAAATTATCCTTTTAAAAATATATCTGAAAAAAATTGATGTAAAAAAAAATTAAAAAGATCACAAAAAAATTGAAAAAAAATAAAAATTATAATTCTAAATTTTAAAAAAATAAAAATTTTAATTTTAATTCAAATAAAAATCATCATTTCAAATTACAATCTCCTTTTCAAATTATATTTTTTAAAAAATTATAAAAAAATGAAAAAAAAAAATAAAAATTATAATTTTAAATAAATTTTAAATAATAAAAATTTTAATTCAAATAAAAAAGATAATTTTAAATTATTTTATCCATTTAAAATTAATTTTTTTAAAAAATATCTCAAATTTTTTTTAAAAAATTAAAAAAATAAAAAATGAGAAAAAATGAGAAAAAAAATTATAATTTTAAATTTTAAAAAATAAAAATTTTAATTTTAATTCAAATAAAAATCATCATTGCAAATTATTTTCCCCATTTCAAATTAATTTTTTTTAAAAATATGTCAAAAAAATAAAAAATTAAAAAAAAGTGCCATAAAAAACAAAATATTTAAAAAATAAAAAATAAAAAATATAATTTTTAATTTAAAAAATAAATTTTTTAATTTTAATTAAAATAAAAAATATCATTTCAAATTACTTTCTCTATTTCAAATTATTTTTTTTAAAAAATATTCCAAACAAAAAAGTAAAAAATAAGAGAAAAATGAGAAAAAAATAAAAATTTAAATATTAATTCAAATAAAAAACATAAATTCAAATTATTTTTCCTATTTAAAATTAATTTTTTTAAAAAATATCTTAAAAAATCTAAAAAAATAAAAAAAATAAAAAATGATAAAAAAATGATAAAAAAATAAAAAAAATAAAAATTATAATTTTAAATTTAAAAAATAAAAATTTTAATTTTAATTCAAATAAGAAACATCATTTCAAATTACTTTCTCCATTTCAAATTAATTAATTTTTTTCCCATACCGCACCGTACGTAGCTGTTGGTGTTCGTACTAGATCGAGATGTACCAGTGCGGTCTGATTCATCTCATAATTAAATTATCTGATATATTATTATTATTTATGTTATAATTTTTATAATCTTTTTAGCATAACTTTTTCTCTCCTAATGTTTTGAGACACATTAGAGTATGTGTAACCATATCTACAAAGCATAATATTCGATCACTTGAAATTAAATAATATAAAATAAAATTAATAATTAATAATATTAAATGAAATAAAAATATCAGACATATAAAAAATAGTACAATAAAAGTTTCAAAAATACTAAGTACAAATCTAAAAAAGACTAAGTCCCACAAGGACGTCGTAGTGCCTGTGGTCGCTTGGACCTTCTCAAGAAGGTCCTCAACAGCTGCTCCTGCTCCTGCTGTGATGGCTCCTCCCCTATATCAGTGGAGGAAATCTGTTAGTCATGCTGCTCAGGAATAACTGATGCTGTCGGATCATTTATGGACTGAGCGACCCGCTCAACCCTCTCATCTGGATACACGGATGGGCCTGAAAAGAAAGTATCATACTCATGTGGCCAACTGGTACCCGATGATGTCATCTGGAGGATGTAGGAAGAAGAAGGCACTGCCATCTGTGGATCAAAAGATGGTGGCATCTGTGCAGCATCTAGTGATGACATCTACGGAATATGCAGTGATGGCATATGTGGAACATATGGTGACGGCGTATATCTCATATCTGACACATCGGCTGCTCCATACCAAGGCGCACAGCTATATGGATCAACATCAATCGCCACCAATATTTCAGAACTTGTTCTCTCTATCTCACGCAGTATCCGAATCCGTTCGTCCTCATCAGTCGTAGATAAAGCACGACGAGCGTCCAACACAAGATTCGACATAGAATCAGTCTACAAAATAAAAAATAAAATAGTCAATATACTGTAAAATATAAAATAAAAGTATAACATAAATAATATAAATTAATTTTCATAGTCTTACCAAAAGACGCACAGCAAAACTCTCGCTTTCGTATCCGAAAACTGCATACCGAGGCTGTCTAATGACTCGCACTGTAATGCTAAAAAATCAAGCCATAGTCATCGATATATGAATGGCCTCTCAAAATGGGATCACCATGAACAATGTGATCTCGATGTGCATCCCAAATATTGATGTACTCTGCATGTCTGATACGTCAGTCAATACGAGCTCTCCCTCGTCGATCAATACGATGAAATCTCTGGCTGGTATCAAACTGCTCTGGGATGCCCTGAATTTGATCAAACTGCCGCAGGACACGATCAGAAAGATGCCACGCTACCACATCAAAACAAATAAGTGGCACCCTAGCAGTTCATATGTCATGTCCAACTGTACATATCTGCGGTAATATAGCCAATATCTCATCTGTATATAGCTCCCATAAAAACTGATAGAGTTAAAATAAAAAAAATTAGTAAGCTAAAATTTTAATAGATTATGAATACTGTAAAATGATATTTGTAAAAAATTTAAAATTTATCCGTCTATATGTATCAACTAATGTATCCAACTGGCACCTATAAACCCGTGCCACTCTCGTCGATACGTGATGAATGTTGAATGCAACGTTCCATCGTTTTACAATCTACTCATGTTAAATAAATTTTATCGAATTTAAAATAGTAAGTTTCAAATAAAAAAAATAATATTTTTATACCTATATTTCAATGGTCCGTCTAGTCTGAATGGAACATCAGGATCATGCTGCTCTGATGGCATCTCGAGCAACTGTCATCGTAATGGACTGATAGTCGGCATACTCTCCCATATCTAAATCTGCAAATTTTAAAAAAATCATACATGATATACCCAATGTTTGAAATATAATTGAATATTAAAAATAAATTTTTTTAATTCACATATATGTAATAATACAAGATAACCATCAATCTTGCTCTGATCAGCATAAGAACTCCGACACATAACTCTATACAGACAAGCTAGTACTGCACTGCCCCAACTGAGTCTACGAGCGAAGTCTAAATCCTCTAATAATGATAAAAATATCAACTTCATCTTATTCGATGAAGTATCCGGTAACAGGACACCACCTAACAATCGCAACACCTGACCTCTAACATACTGCTGCACCATCTCTTCTGGTGCATCATCCATAATATGAAAATATCGATAACGATCATCCAAACACTCAATCTTGAGTCATGAATGATCGAAAAAGTGTGCGTCAAGCTCAAACCCTAGCAATCGCAAGCACAAAGCCTACCACTCTGGAATGGTAAGCGTGGGATCAATTCTGATAACTGGATCGTCATCAACTGGTAGTCCAGTAAGGATGCTGACATCCTATAAAGTGATGGTCGTCTCACCAAATGGAAGATGAAATGTGTGTGTCTCTGGACGTCATCTTTCATGCAAAGCAGTAATAAGATTAACGTCCATCCGTATACGATTAATCCGATATACTCCATAAAATCTAAAATATCGTAAATAATCCAGCACTCTATGTGGGATGTTCTCTGTCCTCCAGAAGTCAGCATCGGATCGTCGTAGACGAAAGTGTCTGGGCTCCTGTAATAAAATATAATAATTAGATAATGTATATGACTTTTTTAAAAAAAATTAAATAGTAAATAGGATTGGAATGCTTACGCCGCCATCTAAAATAGTCTGTGATCGATGGTATTCCTGCAATGTAAGAATACTGCTGTCTCGAGGATCGAGATGCCGCAGATCGTAAGCCATAATACGCTAATGAATCTAAAATAATGATATTATCACAAGTGTATTAAAAAATAAAAAATATGATAGTCATTCATTTTATGAGAAATATATTTTAAACAATATTGTCATACAATACAACTTAAACATAAAATTCAGTTCATCTCAGGATATTAAACACGTATATTCAAATACAATCTCACAGAAATACATAAAACAATAACAAAAATACATCTTCGGAGCCTTTAATTTCTTTCACTGCTTGAAGTTGAAGTGTGTTGAAGTATTCTAGGATAGCGGCAACGGTCATGACCCTATTCCTTACAAATGCCACAGTGGTTCTTACTTCTTATTTGCCTATCATCCATCTCATTTCGTAGTTTTGTTGACTTTGGTCTACCTTTCTGCTTGGATCTCAAACGATGATGATCAAGAATACATTTGAACATATATGTATGCATCCAATAATCTTCATGTGGTAATGGATTAAAGTCACTGCTCCAAGCATTCATATATTCTGTAATTATATATGCATCATCCACAAAACCATTAAAATGTACAGCAATTTCTTGACACACAGGTAAAACGTGTGAACATGGATATTTGTACATGCTTCACTTACCAGCTTCAAGCCTCTTCATTCACTGTTCCGATTCTACCCATGATAAAGTTGAACATGTAAACTTGATGAGTGCTTCTTTCTTGCCATACTGCTCTTTTCAGCTGCGTATTTTTAAAATGAGTGTTGAAATTACTGCAGATATATCTTAAGTAGTATTGGTGATAGACACGTGATGGACTCCATCCAATAGACTCATCTGCGATAGCATTTAATATACCTGGATGTCTGTCAGAAATTAAGCATATTCCATTTCTATCTTTGAAGATATGTGTTTTGAGCTGGAAAAAAAACTAACTCCAACTTGCAGTCGTCTTCTCATCCACAATTGCATATGCTAATAGAAATATCTCATTCTCTGCATCAATTCCTGTTGCAATTAACATCTTACCTTTAAACTTTTCATACAAGTGCGTGCCATCAATGCTAATTACAGGACGGCAGTGCATAAAATCTTGGATAGATGGTTTGAAAGCCTAGAAAATATAATTTAAAACTCGGACATTGGAATTCACAGTTTGAAAAAAATTTCATGAAACAACTGTATCGAGATTTGCATGTTGAAGTGCAGCTATATAATAGGATAATTTAGCATAAGGCGGTTCCTATTCTCCATAAATATCAACCAATGCCTTCTGCTTCCCATTCTCCGCATATCATTCGAATAATGTAATTACCTATAGAATTAAATACAATTTTCAAACTGTTCAAACTGGATAATCAATTGATCAATATATATATTTTACGGTATCCATACAAAAATATATAATCAAATATATATTTTATACGGATATCATAAAATATCCTATATTGATCAACTGGTAGGTCTACATTTTTATGAAATGCAATATATTTTAAAATTTTTAAATTATGATCGAATCGAATTTTAAAATAAATCTGAATCTAATGAGATAAAAATAAAAAATAAAAAATAAAAATAATGAGATAAAAATAAAAATTAAAAAGATCGAAATAGAAGGGTGCTGTAGGGCCGCACGGGCCTGCCATCGGAGGGCCGCCGTTGGGCCCTGAGGGCGGCGGGCCCCCACAGGGCCGGCCACCGGGGCCCTTCGCCATCCGCTGTCGGGGCCCCCCGCCGGGGTCGCCGTTCCAGGGCCCGCTGTCGCGGCCCGTCGCCGGGGCCCGCCGCCGCGAATCGAAACAGAAGGGCGCCACAAGGCCGCATGGGCCCACCGTCGGGGGGCCACCGTGGGCCCGCCGCTGGGGGGCTGCCATCGGGGCCCATCATCGGGGGGCTGCAGTAGGGGCCCGCCGCAGCCCATCATCGGGGGGGCTGCCGCCAGTCCTCTGTCACCGGCGGCCAAAAAAAAAGAGGGAGAGAGAGAGGAAGAGGGAGAGAAGAGGGAGAGAGAGAGAGGAAGAGGGAGAGAAGAGAGGGCCGGCCAAGGGAAGGGGAGGGCCGGGGCCCACCGTGGGGGGCCGCCGTCGGGGCGCGCGGGCCCGCCGCCGGCTGTCTGTCGCCAGCGGCCAAGGAAAAAGAGGGAGAGAGAGAGAGGAAGAGGGAGAGAAGAGGGGGCTGGCTAAGGGAAGGGAAGGGCCGGGGCCCGCCACGAGGGGCCGCCGTCGGAGCGTGCAGGCCCGCTGTGGGGGGCCACCGTCGGCCGTCTGTCACCGGCACCAAGGAAAAAGAGGAAGAGAGAGAGGAAGAGGGAGAGAAGAGGGGGCCGGCCAAGGGAAGGGGAGGGCCGGGGCCTGCCGCGGGGGGCCACCGTCGGGGAGTGCGGGCCCATCGCCGGTCGTTTGTCGCCGATGGCCAAGGAAAAAGAGGGAGAGAGAGAGAGGAAGAGGGAAAGGAGGGGGCTGGCCAAGGGAAGGGGAGGGCCGGGGCTCATCGCGGGGGGCCGCCGTTGGCCTTCTGTCACCGGCGGTCAAAGAAAAAGAGGGAGAGAGAGAGGAAGAGGGAGAGAGAGAAAGAGGAGGGAGCTCACCACCATCGGAAACTCGCCGCCGTGCCGTCGGAGAGGAGAAATGTCGGAGAAATGTCAGAGAAGAGGGAGAGAGGGTTTTTTTTTGGATTTTATGCTTCAAAAATACCAAAGAGAATGGCATTTTCAAAAACGTCATTTCCTTTGGCATTTTCTTTTATTTTTTTATGATTTTTTTAATTTTTTTAGTTATTTTTATCTAATTTTTTAATAAATAAAATTAATTTAAAATGAGGATAGTAATTTGAAATGATAATTTTTTATTTGAATTAAAGTTAATTTTTTTAATTAATAATTATAATTTTTATTTTTTTATCATTTTTTATTTTGAATTATAATTATAATTTTTATTTTTTAATTTAAAATTATAATTTTTATTTTTGAATTAGAATTAGAATTTTTTTTTCAATTCAATTTTTTTTCTTTTTTCATTTTTTATGATGTTTTTTATTTTTTACACCAATTTTTTTCTTTTTTCAGATATTTTTTTAAAAAAATAATTTGAAATGGAGAAAGTAATTTGAAATGATATTTTTTATTTAAATTAAAATTAATTTTTTTATTTTTAAAAAAAAATTAATTTATAATTTTTATTTTTTTCCCTTTTTTCACTTTTTTATGGCATTTTTTACTTTTATTTTTCTTGAATTCAAATTAAAATTTTAATTTTTTATAATTTAAAATTATAATTTTTATTTTTTTCTATTTTTATCATTTTTTATTTTTATGAAATTTTTTTAATATATTTTTTTATTTGTTTGTAATATTTTTTAAATAAATTAATTTGAAATGGAGAAAGTAATTTGCAATGATGTCTTTTATTTTAATTAAAATTAAAAATTTTATTTTTTTAAATTAAATTTTTTATTTTTTTCTATTTTTTTAAATTTTTGATTTTTTTATGGCTCTTTTTTTAAATTTTTTATTTTTTTGAACATCTTTTTTTTTAAAAATTAATTAAAAATGAAGAAAGTAATTTGAAATGATATTTTTTATTTGAATTAAAATTAAAATTTTTATTTTTTTAAAATTTAAATTATAATTTTTATTTTTTTCTCATTTCTTTTCATTTTTTATGGTATTTTTATTTTTTAAATTTTTTTAGATTTTTTAAGATTTTTTTTAAATTTATTTTTAAATAGAGAAAATAATTTAAAATTATCTTTTTTTTTGAATTATAATGTAAATTTTATTTTTTAAAATTTATTCAAAATTATAATTTTTAATTTTTTCTCATTTTTTTTTTATGATATTTTTTTTAAAAAGTTAATTTGAAAAGGAGATTGTAATTTGAAATGATGATTTTTATTTGAATTAAAATTAAAATTTCTATTTTCTTAAAATTTGAAATTATAATTTCTATTTCTTTTCAATTCTTTTTTTATGGTATTTTTAATTTTTTTTACAATAATTTTTTTCAGATATTTTTTTTTAAAAAGATAATTTGAAATGGGGATGTTAATTTGAAATGATAATTTTTATTTTTATCAAAATTAAAATTTTTATTTTTTTATAAATTTAAAATTTTTTATTTTTATTTTTCTCTATTTTTTATCATTTTTTCTTTTTTTTTGGAGAAAAAATTAAAAATGCCAAATAATATGGCGTTTTTAAAAACACCATATCATTTGACATTTTTTATTTTATTTTTTTTGACATCGTCTACGTGGAAAATGGGGGATGATACGGCGATAATAAAACACCATTCAAAATGACGTTTTATCGTTTTTGCGTCAATCTGATAAATAAGTTAAAAACTAAATTATTTATGTAAATAATTTTTTTTACATTTATTAGAAAAAATATTCTGATCTATCATCCCATTAATTACCATTTTGCTCTTTTCCACTATAAAAATATTCGAAAAAGTGAGAGGATAATTTGTTTTTGAAACTAAAATCCAAGCTATCATGACATTTAATACGTATCAGACGCAGCTTATTCTATCCCCTTCTTCTCAACGCTTATTCCTCAATCAAAAATACGCCTATTCTACATAATAATATCCTGAAATTTAATGCGTATTAAATATAGCTTATTCTTTACACTTACCCTTAATGAAACATCAAAAAACGAACATGTTCCGCGTAATAGTTCAATGGCCATCTCCCAACTAAACACTACTTGAGTCAATCTGGCCCGAATGGAGGGAATCTCCAGTCACAATATTTTTTGAGCTTGTTATTATTAAACTAAATAGCAAAGCAGTTAGCAGACTTACCAAAAAAAAAAATTGCAGTTGGCAAGACCTGAATCGGACACCTTAACCCAATTCTCAGAGCCTCCTTGGAAAACTTGGCCGCATCTTATCCACACCCACCGGATTTAAACTCTTTTTTCTTTTCTTTTCTTTTCTTTTCTTTCCTCCGTTCGTTTTCCACCACTGTTGTTCCCAAAGAAACGCGAGAACAAGAACCAGAGGAAGCAGAGATGTCTGTAGCTCCTTCCATCCCTTCCATAAAGATCAAGATCCCTCCTCCTTCTCATCCATGTAGGTTCTCTTTAAAACCATCCACCATTATTAGGAGTTCTAAAGCTGAGGGCCCTCTGAGGAGACCTGCAGCTCCTTCTCTATCCACTCCTCCTCCTCCCTCTCCCCCTCTTTCTCCTCCTCCATCCCTCTCTCCCACTCCTCCTCCATCCGACTCTCCTCCCAAGCCAGCGGAATCGGCCGTGCCGACGAAGGATGTGGTGACTTTAGAGTACCAGAGGCGGGTGGCCAAGGAGCTGCAGGAGTATTTTAAGCAGAAGAAGCTCGAGGAGGCAGATCAGGGCCCCTTCTTTGGCTTCATGGGCAAAAACGAGATCATAAATGGCAGGTAATTGGGTGGCTTTGATTTGAAACCAAATATATTACGCAGAAGGAAAAAGGACTACTTTTTATAAATTTAGTATTTGCCTTTGGGTGCGCTTTCTATTCTGTCAGAACACTGGGATCCGATGGATGGCAGGTTATCTTTATGTAAATAATCAAATTGCTTTACTTTCCTATTTTTTATGTAAAAAATACATATTTGATTATTTATCTGTACGTAATCTGATCTTGCAGCAATTCACTGATGATTAGATGGGTAAGTTTTTGCTTTTCAAATATCCATTTAGACCCATCTACTGTCTGCTCAGAATTCAAGAATTTGTTGATGGAATGGTGAGTCCTGCGAAACATAAATTGGAGAAGATTGGATTTATATGATAGCCCTTTAGTGTCTTTTATCTGAACTTGGCTTTTATTGCTTATTTCCGTTTTTGTTCTTTAATAAAGCCCAACCACTCTACAATTATTAAGGAAAAGAAGGAGATGCTAAATATCGTCATCCAGTGTTCATAATTGGTCGTCGAACTGCCTTGAAATTTTCCTCTGAATTCTAACAAGGAGAGATTTGCATATTTGAATATCTGTTTGATGATTGCCCAGGTGGGCGATGTTTGGGTTTGCAGTTGGGTTGCTAACAGAGTATGCGACAGGCTCAGATTTTGTTCAACAGCTAAAGATCCTTCTCTCCAATTTTGGGATTGTGGACCTGGAATGATACTTATCAGCATCTGATTATGCATAAGTTGAATCAGTCCCATTCAATGTTGCTTCCTTGAATTGCCTAGGGTATCATATATTGAATTTTTACTGTTCAGTTGAATTATAAGAACGTGAAGTTTCATTACTCTTTCTTTGTTCATGGAAAGGATGCTTGTTTGTATCTAACTAGCTTCATAACAATATCTAAATTTACAAAAGTGAAGTTTTTTATGCTTGCAATTGTCACAGGAAAGCTACAAATACATTCTCCCGAAGATCACATGGCATTTATAAATTATTATCAGATAGTTTTCTGTTTTATTACCTTCATTGAAAAGCAAAGATCACATGGTGGATTGAAATACAGAAGGTTAAGGATATTGAAGTTGTAATTTTCTGAGCATGATACCAAGAAAAAAGGGGCAGCCGATTACTTATAATTTTGTCATGTTGCTGCATAGCTAACACCATTGTAATTAACAAGTTCCTGAGAAGAATCTTTATGTTACAATTGTATCCAAAAAATTTCAGACAGGTGGAATGGAGTCCTTATTCTTTGTTGATGGAGTTCATGGACTCAGTGAAGGACCCGGTGCATTGCAAATAACAGAGCAACCAAACATGGCAGGGGTTGCTTTGTGCTCGTTCTTTTTCCCATTATATTAGATCATGATGATGAACTGAAGTTAGCAAAAGAAGTAAACTGTGCAATGCTTTCTAAGAAGCATGTCTTGTATTGTTCATATATATGTGCTTTTAATAAAGCAGATGGTAGCAAGGATAATCTTAAACTTGTTGGTCTGGGCATTGTTTCTAGAGGAGATTCAAATGTTGATAACTGGGATGAGTATCTGTGCGTATGTCAGCCAAAACAAATGTTAATGAAGACGGTATGCTGAAATGTGTTTGTTTAATCCAGAGGAGATCGTACCGACGATGAACTTGTAAAAAAAATCAACCACACCCGGTTTGTGCACGTTACCTGGATGCAAAGAGCAGTAAACTTTCTTAGCTGCTCTGTTGTTGCCTTTGGAACTGAAACTCCATAAACTACAGAACCTTTTGCTAACCTTCATATCTATTAGATTTAGAGCTGAAGTATAGTTTTACAGTTACTGGGGAGTTCATTAATGTCATAACAAAATGCAATGGTACAAATGCTACTAGAACCTTTTTGTTGACTTCAAGGATGAGTGCAGAACGTTTTATTAACTAGCCTTAGGTTTAAGAATTGACACATGGTTTTAATAAATGGGGTTCATCTATAGGGGAACAAAAATGTAATGGTATAAATACTACTAAAGCAATAAACTTTTTTTTACGTGCAACTGGAAGGAATGCGGCAGTATAATTTCATTTAACCAGATACATTTTGCACGAATAGGTTCAAATCACACGCTGGTGTATGGGCATCCCTGTAACCAAATAAAACTGCGTAACGCTTGTTTGTTTAGATGATCTACAATAAAAAAATCCCTATATAATTCAACTTTGAATTCCATTTGCAGCATTGATGAACTTAAGTATTAGTAGGAAATAAAGGGCATTTTCTCTGTGTAGTTCCTGTTCCTGCTACAAAGAATAATTTTTGCGATAAGTTCAGGGACTCTGTTCAATTTGATCAATTGAAGCAGCTCAGTTATCTGCTATAAGATAAAAAGATGAGCCTCCTATCTTAGCCTTACAAAGGTCATATTTAAGCAACTCTCTCAACCACTATATAACCAGATCCTGTTGCATTCAGAGAGGAAATCCTGGTTCATGGAAGATGCAGAGTCCATTTCACTTCGAAACATGTTCTCGCTGCTTATGTGAACCCATTTGAGAATGATTGTTATTATATGCTCATATAAGAGTATGCTCTTTTAGAAATTCTCTAATAAATATAAAATTTATTATTTATTATATTATTTAGGTTAAATATTAAAAAAATAATTATAATAAGAAAACTTTATAATAATAGTTTCAATAGTAAAATAATTTGATAATTGAAAGCACTATACAATGTCTTTTGTTTTTATTTCATGATACCGAAAGCACTCTCTCAATTTGATTACCAAACATTTGTTGAAATTCCACACCACTTCAGAAAAATAGTTGCCAAATAGTAAACAGCTCTTTATTAAAAGCTCTTTTAATGAAAACTCTACTGCCCAAAACTCTATCGAAAAAAAATTATTACCCACAATGCTAAACAGGACCATATCATCATGTGTCCTATCTTACATTATCAGTCTCTTAGTAAAACAAGCTGTTGTCACGTAAGTTGGTTTGAAAAAGAAAATTCCAACTATCTAATGATGACGAATATTCCTAATGATAAAATTGTGCATGCACAATTGTTTCCACCGATCATAAATCAAGATAGCAAATCATAGGAAAAGCCAATCTGATCTGAATTAAGCACTGTCAAAAAGAGAGATAAAATTATGTTTGCTCTAGGTGACAAAAGACCTCGCCTTGATGGAGCGGCACTTGGTTGTTGGTATCATTGTTGTCATAAGCATGAAAAATCTATACATATTTCAGCCAAAAAAATAGCATGCAGTAGATACCAGTTAGAAAATTTATTAGGCCAAGTACAGGGAGAGAAGATACTTAGAGTATAACAGATTTGACTTCATAATTTGAGTAGAGGATGATGAAGTTCCAATCCAGGAGTAAAATACCAAACCAAAGAAAAGGATCTCTTGCTATTGACAGAAATCCAAACTCATTGCATAATTTGTTAGCAACCTAACAGCCAAATCGCATCCTGTCCCAGCTGCATAAAGAAAAGAAATTTCATATATAAATCATTTATACCTTGCATCTATTGTGCCTATAAATAGGAAGTTAGAATAAGTGCAAGTTGCTACATTTTCCTGTGTTAGTTCTGCATGAGATCATCCTCATTTAGACCACATGTTATCATTCCTTGCTCACTGCATAAAATGATTTCTTTCACAGATGAAATGAGCCTGAGCTCAGGATAATAAACCATCACATGACATGCACATTATTCAGAAAGTGTACCAGAATCATTTAATTGAATGTGTCATCCGAAGACATTTGTTCCATGCATGAGGGCTGGCATTCGGCATCTATAGCTGCGAATTTATCTGTTTGAACTCTCTATTTTAAGCAGGTTTCTTTGTCTTGACCACTATCTTTATAGTCCTGTAGAAGAAATCTTTTTTGAGAAAACCGAAGAAATCTTTCAAATTTTTATTATTGCAACTATTGCCAATGTGATGCACGATCGTTCCATTTTTAAGACATGGTAAAATTAATTGGAAATTAATGGGGCACTTAACCGGCAGCCATCTTCCGCTGCTTAACATTTGATTTCAGACAGTCTTGCTCTTTCTTGGCCTTGCGACAATCAGATGTGGCTGCTTAATATTTCCTCAAGCAGCTTAATGCACCCTAAAAACTCACTTTTCCATTTGAGCATCCACATTACTTTTCAGATCTATTTGGAAGACCAGGCAAAAGAACTCCTAGGAGCTTGTACTTAAGAGAATAGTAGGTCCTGTCACCAGTAATCCCCGCATGAACATTTCCCATCCACAAAATGATGAAATCTATTAGAATCACGTAGAATTATTTCTCGTCCAGCAATCTTAGAAATATATCTAAATGCTGAGTGGCAATCCCCACAAACCCGAAGGTTCTTCATGATACGTATGGGTGTTCCTGAAGAGCGGGTAAGAACAAACGCCACAGCAAGTTTCTCACTATGATGGCTTAACAACTCTTCTTTGTTCTCCATGTCAAGATCATATAAAGCGAATTCTGTCTGAGGAACATAACCTGCATCTCTCATCTTTTGATTCAGAACACGTAGTTTGGCATAGATTTCTTCTGTGTTTGGGTGTGATCTGTCTCCAGCTACAAAAACATGAACTCCATCCCTAAAGGTGACCCAGCTGCAACCAGCTTCTTTCTTCACTGTCACCCTTTGCATAGCAGCGCGTGCTTTTGCTACATCTTCCCATCTCCCTTTGGATGCATAGAAATTAGAAGTAAGTACATAATTAACTGGATTTTGAGGTTCTAATTCCACTAGCATTTTTGATGCTAGTTTTGCTAACTCTGTCTTTGTATCATCTTTTGATTGACGACAAGCAACTAAAACTGTCCTCCATATCAGAACATTGGGACTCATTGGCATTCCTTTCACGAACTCTTCCACCTTATCAAGCTTACCTGCTCGTCCCAAAAGATCGATCATACAAGAATAGTGCTCCATCCGTGGTACTAAACCATAGTCACCCATAGATTCGAAGTATTTTAAACCTTCCTCCACTAACCCAGCATGACTACAGGCGGATAAAACCCCAACATAGGTGACATGATCCGGTCGTTGATTCCTGCATTGCATTTCTTTGAAGACCTCCAGAGCCTCCTCACCAAGCCCATGTCGGGCATAAGCTGAAATCATTGAATTCCATGAAAATTCATTTCTCAAACTCATGAACCTGAAGACCCTCGAGGCATAGTCTACTCTTCCACACTTGGAATACATATCAACAAGTGCACTCTCCACTACAACATCAGATACCAAATAACACCTAACTCCAAAGGCATGAATTTCCAACCCACGCTCTAGTGCTGCTACAGAGGCACATGCACTCAGAACTGTTGCCAACGTGAAGCAGTCCATCTGCTGGCCACTATGAATCATGAACCAAACAAAGTCCATGGCCTTTTGCAGAAGTCCATTTTGAACATATCCTGCAACCATAGAATTCCATGATACGTCATCCCTCCTATCAGACATTTTAAAAAAGAGACGCTCACAGTCATCGATCTCTCCAGACTTAGCATAACAAGACAGAAGGGCATTTTCCACAGCACTGTCCTCTGACACTCCATGTTTCAGGACTAGAGCATGAACTTGCCTACCTAACTCAAGAACTGAAAGTGGAGATAGAACGGCAAAAATATTCATGAATGTCACTCTGTTTGGTTTCCATCCATTTCGCATCATATCTAAGAAGACCCCTATAGATTCCTGTAGAGATGCCTCAGAACTGGCTAATGCCCCAATCATGGAATTCCATGAAATCTGATCATAGTCAGGCATATAACTAAAAACTCTCCAGCACTCAGACAAAGCACCGCATTCTCCATACATAGCAAGAAGTGAATTTGAAACAGAAACATCCAAATCAAATCCAAGTTTGATGCCATCACAATGCAGTTGCACACCTGCACTTAAAACTCGCAGGCTTGCACATGAACTCAAAGCACTGATTATTGCATAATTCGATGGCATAATACCATTACGTAGCATCATTAGGAAGCTCATCAGAGCCTTTTCAAAATAACCATTCTGATCAAGGCCAGAGATCATTGTATTCCATGAGACCTGATCTTTCATTGTCATGAGCTTGAAGACTCTACAAGCTTCATCAATGGCACCACATTTTGCATACATGTTAAGTAAGCCATTCCCAATCGCAACCTTAGAGTCCATAAGACCAGCTCTAACCACAAGTCCATGAACCTCCCTCCCCTTTCTTCTCCCTTCTTCCAGTACTGAAAACTCAGCAAGTGCACTCATCAGAACCACATAAGAGTCATAATTTATCATGACCAAATTCCTTGTTTCTCTGAAAACGTCCACTGCTTCTTGTCCAAGATTCTGCTTTACTAGGCCCACCATCAACCCATTCATAGATACAGCATTCTTCTCATCCATTTGTAGAAAGATCTTTTTAGCTCTATCAAGCAACCCGAATCGAGCAAATGCGCTAACCAGAGCACTACCCACGTAGAGATCACTCAAAAACCCGGACTTGGACACTCTTGCAAGCATTTGCTCAAGAAGGCACATACCACATGAGGAAGAGTATGTCATGGATATCAAGCTGCCATAGGTATACTCATTGGGTTTGGAATCAAACCCAGAACTTCCCATTTGCATATCTGAAAAGAGCTTAAAGGCAGCCATCGCATCCCCTTTATTAGAGTGCACGGAAATGATGCAGTTCCACGTTATGGAATTCTTGATTGGTATACTATCAAACACTTGCTGAGCATAGAATGCATAACCCAAACAACAACTTCCATACATGGACATCAGCGCATTGCACACCACAGTATCCAATGAGTGCTGGGTTTTAGAAAGCAGCCCATGAATCTGGGTTCCAAGACTTAGGCGATCGGGACCAAAATCCTGGCATGCCCGGAGAGCACTTCCAAAGGTGAACTGAGTGGGCTCAAAACCATTTAAAATCATCAACCGGAATATATAGCAAGCCTCGTCGGGAAGCCCATGCCGCGTGTGCCCAGCAATCAGGCAAGTCCAAGAAACCGCATTCTTTTCCGGCATATCATCAAATACTTGATAAGCGCATGCCAGATTGCCTGCTTTAGCATAGAGGTTGATCAGATTGTTGGACAAAAACAAATCCCCGACGAACCCCTTCTTAATTAGCTCAAGGTGGAGGCTTGCGACATCGTGAGGGTTACGAGAACCCTTGTAACGGCACACGAGGTCGTGGTAAGCGGAATCAAGCTCCCGATTGGATTCTTGAGATGAGATTTCCGCGGCAACATGGTTAGGGGATTGGCCGCGAGATCTTCGGTGCTCTGCTAACAGTTTCTCTAGTGGAATCGGGGTTGAGAGTCGGGATTTAGGGATTCTTGGCTCTTTGGGAAGGAGACGAGGAGAAGAGGAGAAATTGGAGTTTGAAGAGGTGTGAAGGTGGAATCTGGTGGGAACAAATTGCGGGAAGCGGCGACTCATGATACAGAGAGCTGTGAGTGTGAGAAGCTTGGCTTGGCGGGCATTTGGCTTCCATTTTTTTTTTTTTTTTTTTTTTAAGGCTCTGAGGACGTAAAGAGAAATCCTAAGATAGGCGATGTGATTATTTTTTTTTTTAATTATATTATTTATTTTAAAATTCATTAATAATTTGTCCTTTCAAAATTTTTTTTCTTTCATCAATATATTATTAATAAGCCATTAATAACCAGACCTGTTTGGCATAGAAGTTTATAGGCCCGGCGTTTGACCAAGCACTCGGGCTTGAAAAAATATCCATGGGTTGGCCCAAAAGGCTAACAGAGCAATGAAAAGTTGGCCTACGGGCCGGCCCAATTGCACTCCTAGCCATGACCAAGCACCGGTATCCGCCGGCGGAGAGAAAAGGTGGGTGGTTTGGGGGGCGGGGTCGTTGATCTGGGCCTTACTGCCCCATAACATTTTTTATAATAGAGAAATCGGCATCATTTTTTCCAACTAAAATCTACCTAGATTTTGCTATACCTAAAAATGAAGAATATTATCTTCATCCATCTATTAGTGAGGAATTCCTTTTTATGGCACAAATAGATTGGCTTGTGACTTGTGAGTTGGGATCTTCACAAATCACGTTCCTATAGGATCCAAACTACCCTTCAAATCCATGATGTGCTAGCACTAAATAGAAACGATTTTTCTTTTAGGACTTCGTCAACTGTGTCAAAGAAAGATTCAACAGCGGGAAATTAAGGAGAAGTGTTGTAATAATAATAGAAAAAGTAAACATTTTCTAATTTTTGAGCTGAGATGCTCGAGTCCATGTTTAGTCATCGCAACTTTCCTTGAATGTACCAACTTTCAAGCCGCATTGTCTTCACAAGTTACCGTAACATTCCGCTTCGTTGTACATTTCCGCCTTCTCTATTTGTAGGTTTCCGTTCTTAGTTATTGACTCTTGAGTCAGTCAAGCTCTTCTTGTTATGATCCAAAGGTTTTACAGGCTAAACCGATCTCCCTCGTTTTTTTATTCATTTGAGCTTATTTCTTTGTAGGTGGCGAACCTCAAGAAACGCGTTCATGTTTAAATACCGACTCGTATGGTATACGTTGGACGGCATGGACTTGGACTTTACGCTAAAGTCTACGGAATATGAACAAAACGGTCAAAACCGGTGGGCCGTCAACTCAATTTTATAAGTACACTATCTGCCTCGACCGGAGGATGCGTAGCGTGTAGGAGTGATGTTGTCAGATGCGACGTGTTCATGATACATGACAACCATGCATGTTTGATCATCTTCCCTTTGCCTATAAGTATCCATGCACATACGTTGGCCTCTCCATCAAACTCATACTTAACGATTAAATACACCTCTTCGTCATTTGCCAAGGTTTGGCTTCTTTGATCACCCACCATCTTCTATTGGTTCTATTACTGCCCCCTTAAGAAGATCATATCAGATGGCCAGCTCCATTAAGCCACGAACTCTAATTCTGGCCTACGTCTTTGTTGCGGTCCTCCTGCATCCGTTAATGTGTCAGGGAACGTTGGCCATGTCTGTTACGGAAGCTAGGACCATTGATGGTGAGTATATTTGGTCATTTTGGAGACAAAAGTTTCTTTATACCATGTGTTTGCATTTAGCTTAATGGCTCATTTCATTTGTCACCCTTCTTGCGCAGGCAAGACAATTGATCAAGGGATAGCTTATGTGCTCATGCTTGTAGCCCTCCTCGTAACCTATCTTGTACATTGATGCCCATCATCCTCATGCCTCATGAAGAATATTCTGATCGACGTCTGTATATTTTCCAACTATTGTTGCTCTTTTTCTTCTCCCGTGAATGGTAGGAGAAGTTTTTTACTATTGTATTCCTCGCATATCTAATAAAAGATTCAGTGACAAGGTATATTGTGGATGTTTTTTCTCAAAAAGCAACATAAAGCAAAAAAATATATACATACATATATATATATATATATATATATATATATATATATATATATATATATATATATATATATATATATATATATATATATATATATATATATATATCTCGTAGACATGGATTAGAAAGATGATGCAGGACTGATGCATCTGAATGAACAAACTGAAAGATGTACAATGAGCTACACCGTGCAGTCTGCTGCACTGGTTTGAGCATCATTTAGACGTGCTTGTTAGCATAACCAGCCTAAATATTTCATTGATTTGAGGTCTGGACCGGGGCAGAATACCAGTGTAAACCACTACGCTATATGTGCAAAGAGCTTCCTGCCGCTGGCTGTGCCAAAAAGCACGGTTGAACGGGCACGTACATGATGTTTTTAATTATGCCTGCAAGTAAAAGGAGACTAAATGTAAAAGAAATCAGCTTTATTCATCTAATCTCTACCAAGGATTTACTAAAGGCAAAGCATCAAGTGCGTGTTTATGGTTCTCATCATGCGTGCAAGCAGGCCCAAGTTGTGCAGAATTGAATCTAGGAAGCCTTAATTCATGGCTGGATAGATTTGGGCAAGATTTGATCTTGGTCCTGCATTTCTAACAGCCTTATAGTGAAGATAATTTTTTTCCTCCGGCTGGCTGCATGAAATCTGAAAATTCCTTATTTGTTTATTGAAAAAAAATTACGGCAGGCTTCCACCTCTCTAACAGCGTTAGTTGAGATACAGGGAACAGAAAGAGGTACAAATTTTCAATTTGGACCCCACTTAGACTATTTTATATTCCCCCCTGAATTAGATAATTTTCAACTCCTAACAGCAGATGAAGACTTTGTCAAATATTTTGGATGGTGAATTAATTCCTATGTCCTACAAGCTAGTTCCATATACCGGTGGGCATAGGCACCTGAATCACATTCGGCCGGCTGAAATTTGCTTCGTGATGGTTCTTGGAAACTCTATTTGGATGCTGTATCCTTACACAAATGAGGTGATAATTACATCATCTTTCGTGCATGTATGTATTTACCAATGCCCCAACCCCACCTAGGATAGTTATATTGGACGTGATTGACGAGGGCCATACCTTACATAAAGCTTTAGTCTAATGACAACTAGTGAAAGATGAGAGCTCATTAAGTTGGTAAGTTAATTTGTGGTTGTATCGGAGATCTTCCTTTCTCTTATCTTTCATTTCTTTTTCTTTGTTGCATGGATGAACAATCCTGTGCATATCTCACAAAGTCACACCATCTGCTTTTAGTTTGCTATAGAGAGGCCAAACAAGCAGGCCACAGCAGATTGGCTCTCCAAAAACAATGTTATAACTAATAATCGCATGCTTTGGGGCTCTGTTATTCCCGATCCTCTACATATTTAGTTCTGTCTATTGTAAAGCACATTGTCTTCACCTGTTTTCTGAATGGTAAAACCTACGTTCATGCCTTCATATTAAAAAAAAATTCTCTAATTCACATCAAATATTACAACTAATTAAGTTCTTATATTCGATCTGTTGTAATGCTAAGAAAAAAGCAACAACATGGAACCCTGAAACTAGACGCACTAATTGTCCAAGTACCTCCTCTTCTCCTGCAAGGTGGGACTTCCTTCCCCTATTTCAGAAAGAAGTAGTCTAGAAAGTTGCTGCAATTGAGTCTATAATATTGACATTTTGGCCGCACCTGATAGGTACTTTTATGAGCCAACTACAGCCAACTAAACTTTGTTAAGTCCAGTTCCATTAATCTGTTTCATGTGCAACCAAACAATAGCACAGACCTTGCACCAACCATCCCACCTGCCTTGGTTTTTAATAACCTATAGTCAAAAATTCAAGGATTGGCATCCCCTACTTCTTTTCTTTTATTTTCTTTTCTTTTTTTTTTGATGAAAAATGGATGCATTAAATTACATTAAATATGAATAAATATATTCATGAGAATGAAAAAATGAAATATTAAAAAATTGAACAAAAAGATCAGCCGTAGAACCCCAAAATATTAATCTTATGTAGTCAGCCACATAAGATGCCATGTATTGTTAGCTTCAATGATATATAATTTGCATTTACTTCAATAGTGGCAACATGAAATCTTATGTGGAGATAAAAACTTCAGTCGCAACTTAAATGGCCCTTGCGCTAGTTTTGTTTTGGTCATATGACAACCAGTTGATTTAATTATGCCACGAAATGGTATATGTCTGCACCCCATGTATGTCGGTATATAACTGAAGCATGTCTTATACTCTGCTGTACCCGAATCTTTTTTTTTTTTTTTTTAAATTCTTAATTTTTGGATGAAACTAACAAGAGTTCTAAACTATTAATCCATCTTAAATATTTAATAATTGGCATAATGCTTTGATTAGTGAATTTATAGTTTCTGTTTGACAAAGTCATGGACGGCACATGATTAAATCCCTTAATTGTGCTGACGATGGCTGTTGTTAGGTTGGACGTGAATCATGACGCTTCCACAGAATTATTTGAAGGATTTTTTGTCTGGTAGGAAAATTATTTGAAGAAGCGATGCAATGCCTGTTTTCATACGTGATGTCCGGCCAGGGACACCGTGTTTCTAATTCGCATGCAGTTTAATTGATTTGATATAGACAATTAAACATCTTATAACGACACTATCAATCCAAAAGTGCTGGAACCGTGTACCACAAGCTTATTTGTTTAAAAGGAGAATATTATGTCCAAAACCCAATCCACACTCTTCTTCCAAAACCGTGTATTCAAAAATCATTATTTTAAAAATTAATTTTTAAAACATCTTTCTGTTTAATTGATTTTGCGATCTAATTCCAATTTCAATTGTCAATGAAATGCATTGAAAAATATGATTATTTCACTATCTATTTCAATTTATTCTGATTTCAATTTTGATCGTAAAACAATTGCAACATAGATATATAGAAGCAAACTTCTGGTCAAGGTTCGACGCTCCAATATAACGGCTACCTCTTGGAAGCACCTTAAAAATTCTGTAACCCACCATCATGAATAGCATGCCAAACATTGGATCCATCTCTAATAGAGAATTGTTTATCAATTGTCAACCGTATGATGCACGTTCAAAGTCCAGTACACACCACGGAAAAGATACGAATTATTTGATCAACACGGATAAGATGTATAAAACTAAAATTAAGATTAATCTTGTGGCACGGAAAGAAAAAGGCCAACATGGACCAGCCGTCCACCTTGGATGGCCGCTTAAGACTTGCTCACAGCTGGTTTTGGGGCTGAATTGATGCCCTATAAATAATACCTCATCTTGATCTATCTGCTCACATCCAAACGCAAATACTGAGCTCTCCTCTTCTTTCCAAGCTATTTGCGAACTATTTCTCTATCGTATTCTTGCTGCTTTTGAGATAATGGGTTCGATGAAGGTCCAGGCTCTCCTCCTCGCCTACGTCCTTCTCGCGATGCTTTTGCATCCTTGCCTTTGCCAAGGCATGGAAGCCTCAGCAACAGCAAATGCCAGGATAATTGACCGTGAGTGATTCTTTTTTATTTCATTTATTTTATTTTAACCAGTGAAGAACTCTCTCTCTCTATTCACAAACATTTCTATATTAGCTTAAAATCTTGAAATGTGTAAATGGTGGATTGAGTTTAACTGATTTTTTTAATAGTTTTTTGAAAAAAAAAAAAAAACACTATCAGATAATATTAAAATATTATTTTAATATTAATAAAAAATAGTGCAGTTGATTAGATGGTATCTTATGTAACTAATCATATTGATAATATATCATAAGATTTCATAATCAGCCTTCCTTCTTAATTTTTAAATATTTTATTTTCTAATTTTTATAAATATATTTATGCTAGCATGATGTAATTTTTTTTTTTTTAAAAAAAAAGAGCAGCATCACTCAGAATTATCTATATAAAGTACATGAGATAAACTTCTCAAGTTTTAGACACATAATATGCTTTCAATGTTATGGATCTTCGCTTTCTTTAACATTGGAGTAACACTGCTAACTTCTCTGATGCAGGCAAGGCAATTGATCAAGGGATTGCTTACGTGCTGATGTTTGTGGCCCTCCTTGTTACTTACATTATTCATTGATCTGGACTTAATCCATCAATAGACGTGGTTTCCTTTTTTCTGTAATAAGAACCATGCAGCTCTCTTACAATTTGCAGCCAATGGTTGCAGCCCTAGTTACTTGTGCTCCATTTAGCAATTGTAAAAATATGAGATTAAGCATGATAACAATTAAATGAAAGATCATCATTGGGTCATTGACCAATTCTGCCTTGTATCCTCTCTATAAGTTCACTATCCGTTCTCTCAAAAGAAAAATTGTTATATTCCTAGATGTTGCTTAATCATCTCAAATTATAGAGCCGGTCGGCAGTCTGTTTTAAAATCATGAGTATCAGAACTCGGTGAGCTTCGGCCCCTTTGCTTTCGTGTTAATTTGGACCTAAATTGCCTTATGAGCCGAAGTCATTTTGGACCTTTTCTTTCTTAAACGAGGAATTCTTTGTGCACCGCTGGCGGCGTAGAAAATTCAATATGAATTACACCGTCTTGTTCAATTGATCTACGTAGTTATCATTTTTCAATGCGCATTTAATACTTATAGATCAATTTTTTTTCATTTAAAAATTTTATATGATGAAAATATCTTTATTTTTTTTAAAAAAATTATGACATCCTGGGACATAATATAGCCCAGGATGTCATAATATGGTAAATATCATAATATGAGAGGAGTAGTTTTGTCCAACCAGTTTCTAACACGTATTTAATGCCTGCAGGTTATTTTCAAATGACGAAAATGTTCTAATTTTTTAGAAAGATTATGACATTCTGTGCATATTATGGATACAGGATGTCATAATATGGACATAAAATATCATAAATTTTTCAAAAAATAAAAATATTTTCATCATACAAAAATTTTAAACGAAAAAATCGATTTGCAGGTATTAAATGCGTGTTGAAAAGTTATGATTATGTAGACCAATCAGATGAGATGATGTACTCTACATCGAATTTTCTACATAGCCTGTAGTGCTCAAAAATTTTGCTTCTTAAATTAGCGCAGATGGGAACTCTCTTTAATTTCACTAGAAGTCAATGACACTATTGTTGTGGCTCTCCTGGCCTGAACGGGGCAACCAGATAGCCCATCAATTTGTTTCATTAGCAATCCAAGAGCCACATCTTGTCTTGGCTGGTAGGACCTCAAGCCTTGAGGGAGGGGGCCATTTGAGCTTCAAGTTGAGAATAAGGACGGCAATTTGCTCCAGTCCATCGGAAACAGATTTGACTCGACTCCAATAGGACGAGCTTTACCCAAGTTACAGGGATGTGGATAATGATAAAATCTGCATGAAACCTAATTTGAAAATATATATTTTTTCATGAACTTTTTTTTCCAGATAAAAAATAGAAATGTATATAAAAAAATATTTTTTTTATTTTATCCGACTTGATTCATCTAATCTGCCTTATCTTACTCTACCTACTTCATTTCGATAAGTATAGGATGGATATAGGTAATGACTTATCCCTCCTGATCTGATCTATTGTCATCTCTAATTGGAAAGAGGATAAGTTTCTAAAAGCTTACACGGTGCTGATATGGTTCCACCAACCCTACACGGTAAGACCAATCCTGTGGGCCTTGGCACTATGTTTAGGTTTTTGTTGCCGGCCTATCAGAATTTGCCAACCGCATGCTAGTACCCACCGGCAAGCTATGTCTTTTGAGCCTTCATTGTGACTGTATTTGATAACCCCCAAATAGTCATGGTCTCATAATTGGCAGATGCTCCAAGGTGTCTTTATTGGGATTTTGCTAGGTTTCCATGATACAGACTTCTAATTCCCTAAACTTTTAGGGCCTGTTTAAATTCTTGGATTTAATGACATAAAGCTCCATATGAGTATTGGTATTGAAGAGAGGCTCTGAGAGGTAGAACGTTGGAAGAGATCAAAATAATTACACTGCATGTTGGCAGATCCCCAGACACAGTCATTGAGGCGAGATCAGAACAGTTCTCCAGCATATGGGTTGAAGAAAATGTCATGTAATTGTATAAGAAAAAAGAGAAAATGTCATGTAAATTTATACACATGCTAATATATTAGTCATGCAAGATTTTTGCGGTTCTCATTCAAAAACAAATCATACCATGGTAACAAGCCAAATTGATTGGGAAGCACTTAGAGAGTTAAAATTTAAAAAAACAATTGAGTACATTTCATTTTATTTAAATTTAGGAGCTCCTATTTAGATTGAACATTTACACAAAGTGAAAAGTTTAAGATGAATACCGACAATCTCTTACTTGGTTGGTTAGCAGCCATTTTCATTTGGTAGAGGTTAAAGATTCGAATTTTGATGATGTGTCCCTGCCGTTGTTTTGTGTAGTTGGTTAATAAGGAAATAAGGATGATTGGTGTGAAGCTTATATCAAATTAATGGCTAAATGGTGAGGACATTTTTAATATCTTTAGAGAATAAGGAGGATCCCATCTAATTAAATATTGTTTATCTTTAATTTTTGTTGGGGTAAACTAACCGACCCTCGACTTTGGTCACTACGACTCCGACAATGTATCGACTGAACAGATAGTATCGATTCTTCATCGACTGATCGAGCTAATTACGCCGACCTACTGTCAACTAATCAACTAAGCTCGATTGACCAACTAGTATTCAACTACCACCGATTGACAGCGAATGACTTAGACCGTTGGCATGCGTCAGCATGACAGAACTAATAGCCGACGGTCGCTCATAGATTCTGCCGACATAAAGTCAGTTATACCGACGTATGGTCAGCAATCTGCTCAACATACCATAATCGTCACAAACGATTATCGACTATGTTGCAACTATTAAGGAGAAGTAACGCCCCACTAATTTTATATTTATGACTCGATAATTTAGCGTCATAAAAAGTGAGACCACGTGCTCGACGGTTACATCAGAATCACCTATAAAAAAGAGAGATAAGTGAACAGTACAGATAAGCTAACTTTGGATCAAAGCTCTGCTACTTCATACAATCAAAATTACTATTCACCAACTTTCTCTAATTTAAGTATCGGAGAATCTCCGCCAAACACCAATCCGATCTGTGTGGATGCTGTTTTGCAGGTGCTCGATACCGGCGACAGACGATGGAGAGTTAGCTGCAATAATTTTTTATTATTGTCTGATCCCTTTATTTTTAGTTTAGAAGAGTAAAGTAGGAAATATCAAGTGCAGACAAAGTAAATCTCTACCGTGGCCTTTGAGATTGGTGCATGGCTTTATCATCAGTTTCCAATGCAAAGCCTGCCTTGAAGTTTTTTTTTTTTTGGCAAATTGGATAAATTAAATCAATGTAGAGTAAAAAATATTCATAAAAATAAAAAAAATAAGATATTTAAAAATTAGAGAACTGAAATAAATCTCCAACTACACTTTCAACTTAAAAACAATTATTCATTTGAATTTCAAATAAAAATTACCATCAATGTGAATAAGTAACTATTCATTTTGACTAGAATGATCCTTATATCTTTATATACCTATATCCTTGAAAATACTGCAGTATTATATTATCATATTATATATAATATTTTTTTACAATAAAATAGTATTACATTATATTAGTGTAGTATTACTTTAAAATAATGCATTGTTGCTTTATTGTATTATATAAGTACAGTATTTTTTTATAATAAAATAATATTACATTATATTAATATAATAATTTTTTATAATAACGTAGAGTTGCTTTATTGTATTATACTAATGCAGTATTTCTTCACAATAAAGTAGTATTACATTATTATAGTGTAGTATTCTTTTATTGTAATATTACTCTACAACAATACAGTGTTACTTTATAGTAGTACCAAATAATTTTATAATAATATAATATTATTTTATAATAATATAATATTATTTTATAACTAAAAGTGTAATTGGATCATTTTATTCTCATTTGGATGGTTATTTTTAAGTTATGTTTTAAATAAGTAACTGATTTTATTTAAAATTCAATGAATAATTATTTTTAAGTTTAAATTTAAATAAATAATTTTTTAAAATTTATTTTTTAAAAATTATAAAAAAAATTTAAAAAAAAATAGATGCAACGATGGTTATTCACCACCGGTCGTCGTTGGACATGCTTTCCAAAACCATGGATATAATAAAAGCAAGATGAGAAATTGAAAGAAATGCATTAGTAGGTCAAGCACGCGCCACTATGCCACCTTGCACCCATCAATGCATGCCGTTGTACGTCTAGGTCAGCAACCTACCCTGCTTTTAGTACGACCAGCGTTTGTCCCCGGATCAATTGTGTACCTCTCAGGTTCCACGACCAGGACAACGGCGACCTTCGAATACCCCGCGTCACTGCCCCATTGGTTGACAATGATCCATTGTCCAAGTCAACGGCCGTAGCGGTTTGTAGACACCTTTGCTTCCTCTTATCATTACTTGTAGAGAGCCCATTGTTATGATGCTCCGGCAGACCTTCCAACAGTTCCCGGCATTGCATTTGGCAGAGCCAGTGGAACAGTTTAAGCTCATGAGCAGCCGCGAGTTAGTGGAATACAACAACTATATATATATACATGTGGAAGGACTGAAGTAGTCAGTCCCGTACCCTTCTTCTAACACTATATATTTTAGTCATATTCTCCATTCGGAGACTGAAGGATGAGTTCCATGAAGGTGCCGGTTTTTCCTCTTGCCTATTTTCTCATGTCAACACTCTTGCATCCATGCCTTTGCCATGATCGGATGGCAACCTTGAACGCTCCAAAGATTGATGGTAATTATGCTTGCTGTATGTTATATATCCTTTTTCTAAGCAAAAAGAAAAATTGTAAGTTTAGGTTCTCATGTGGTACTTCTTTGATGCAGCTAAGGTGGTGGATCAAGGGGTTGCCTATGGGCTTATGCTCCTCGCCCTCATTGTTACATATCTCATCCATTGATATCTGGCTTGGATCTTCATGAAAATAACCCGGAGAAAATATAGTATAATTGAGACTATGAATGCTTATTATAGAGATGCTTTGGACGGGATTGCCTCAAAAATGATGCTTCGAGTTATATTTTGCCGGCCTTTGGCATCTAATATGTTAGATGAGTATCCTTCCCTTTTTTTTTTTTTTTTATGAGAAAATAAAGTTGTATAATTATCAGAGTTAAAATAAATTCTCTCTCTCTCTCGTGCATACACATGTATTGGATGCAAGCCAGTACTTGCATGAATAGAATTGGATGGATTCAACTTTTACAGCTGCTTTGGATTTTAACTAGCCTAGCCACAATTTTAGCCTAATATTGGCAAAGTTGCGCATGTGCAAAAGAGTCCAAACATGATGTGGCCGCATACCTAAACAACTTATAATAGGCACATGCTACATGGGAACGCTAACCATATAATTTGTTTTGATACGATGATTTGCACCTAAAATTTTGTCGGTGATCATCAAATTATTCTTGTTGGTATGCCACCACACAAACACATATATATATACACATGCACCATCTATCCTTCCTTTTGTTCCTTAATAAAGGTTGTCATAATCCAGGTCTGTGGTCTGGTTAATTGGACAATTAAATACGAAAACTGAAGCACATGGAAGCCAAAGAGACAATATGAGGTTTTTGATTACAGATTAAATTGCATGAACACCATCAATTATGTGCAATAGATTATCATTCTATCCATAAAATGTCATTGAAAAAAACAAAGCAGGTATCATCAATGTCACGTGACCTTCATTTCTATTTCCATTTAACTTTTTGCCCAACTACGTTTATGGAATCTTATCTTGTACCACATATTTCTACATTCATCATTAAATAAATACTGGAATAACCCATTATAAGAAAAAATTATTAGTAGGACTAGATCCACCAACTCAGCAGTAAAGAAAGAAAAGAGAAAAAAAAGAAGATGACATCGATGTTGTTTTCTGATTGAACCAGTGTAACTAATAAGTTCTCATTTGTGAGAGGTATTACAGCAAGCAAAAAAATAGGGCACACACAGACTCGTACAATGACACAGAATAGAAAAAAAAAGAAAAAATGGAAACAGAATTTATGTGGTTCGACTATAAAGCCTACGTCCATGGATAAAATACGAGAAAAAAAACTTCACTATGATGAAAAGAGAGATACAATCACTCAGAACTCTTCAGATTCTAGCCGCAGTCTGATTTTCTAAACCTCTCATCAAAAAACTATCAAGATTGACAAAAAATATAATATTTATACTGATCTGTATCTTAAAAAATTCTATTCAGATCGCAATACGGATTTTTCGGATCGGATCATAACTTAAGTTCATAAAAAAAATATTCAAAATTTAAATCACATTAACAAGAGGCTTCGAAAGAAGGCCCACACCAACAACCAACACTATATTATAAGTATCCAAGCCATCTGATGAGAACTTGGTGGCTTCCCATAGAATACAAGTGACTAGAGATCGGTCCCTCTCCAAAGAAAGACCACTGCGTCACAAACCAGATCAAACAATCGACAAAATTTCTAGGCTATGACTCTTTCAATCATGTACTTAGTCCCGAATTCAACCATACATGCAGCTAATGTAGATAAGGTCAGATTTGGCACCGCTGCTTCATCACCCCGTCGGATGGCTGGAAGCCTACAATCACAAGGAGAAAAAGACGCTGCTCAAATTTAGTTATGCACCAAAGTACACCAACTCAACAACTCTGCAGCACGCACTTCCATTGGCAAAAACCCCTTTCGTCCCTTATTTTGGAGAAATTATTAGGTAGAATGAGTCTACCATATGGGATTGTAGGCAAAGACTATCACCGCACAACACGTCAGTTGGTTCTCATTAAATATATAATCATGGTTAATCATGATTATGTATTTAATTACTCTATGGAGGGGCCACATTCCTCCACGCTACTTTACAGCCATTGCGTCACCAAAAGACTTGGATTGAGACCCGCACCCATACCTAGGAAAGTAAAAAGTCTCATTCTTCCCTATTTCCTTACGGTAAAAAATGGTTTAATGGGAAGTTGATTGAACTTTCAGCAACCAGGACTGTTCATTCGATTTTAGCCAAATGAATCCAAATCAATTCATTCAAAATTTAAATTATTAAATATAAAATAATCTCAACCAAAATTCGTAAGAGACCAACCCTCTCGAGACTTTTCCAGCTTCCAATCTTGTGCGGCATCTTTTTGAACTCCCCCGACCATCCGAGCTTCCACAGTACCATTCGGACTTCTCCAATAATGAGCTCCTTCAGTCGTCTATTGGACTGCTCCAAATGCTCTCTAGGCTTCACTATCGGCCGATTTTCTACAGTGATCGACTACTCTCCAAACTCTTCCAGATTTCCTTCTGTCATGATCGACTTTACTTCGAGCTTCTTTCGGGCTTCGTCAATGTCCGGACTTCTCCAGCAGCAGGACTTCTACAGTAATCAGACTCCATCCAAGTTTCTACAGTGATCGACCGCCTTCTGAATTTCACCCGGACTTCTACAGTAAGCGAATTCTGTCCGAACTTCTATCGCAAGCGGACTCCATCCGGGCTTCTACGGCAACCGATCTCCATCCGAGCTTCTACAATAAGCGGTCTCCATCCGGACTTCCACGGCAACCGGTCTCCATCCGAGCTTCTACAATAAGCGGCTTCCTTCCAGACTCCTACAAGAACCGGACTCCGTCCGAACTTCCACAACAGAATTGGATTCCAGATGAACTTCTACAGCGGACGGACTCCAGCAGCCGGATTTCTACAGTGACCGACTATCTCCAGTGTCTTCCGTATCTCTCCAACCATCAACCTTCAACAGCGCCAACCGACCTTCCACAGTATCCTCTAGACTCCTCCAGCAGACGAACTTCCACAACACCTTCCGGACTCTTCTGTCGGTCAACCTTCTATAGCGCCTTCCGAATTTCGCTATCGATCGACCTTTTGTCAGATTCCTCATGCAACCGGACCTCTCCAGCGGACAGTCTTCAGACAAGCTTTTACATCAAACAAATTCCAGACGGATCTCTCTAGCAATCGGACTCCAGTCAGATTTCTCCAACAGAAAGTTTCCGTCCGGACTTCTACAGCATATGACTTCTGTCTGCAGCATCAACGCCTAAGGCACCCAACAACAGTTAACCCGTCAGCAATCTCGAAAACATCCGAGCTTCTCTTAGATCACTGAGACAGAGAGCTATTCCACTTCACCAGACGTCCCAACCGAGCTCCAGCCGTCTGGTCCGAACTCTCCAGCTAGTCGCGACAACGGACACCACTCCACTCTCTGTAACAAACTACATTGTCAGAAAAAAGCCATTGCATGGTCCTTGTTGGGATATACCGACTAACCTCCGTACGCCGACTTATCCTCGGACCGGTCCGACTGACGTCTGACTCTACCCACCGGACAGACAGACGACTCCAACAATAACTGCCAACAATATCCGGTCGAAGGTATGCCGGTCAAACAGACCAATACTGTTTCTAACTGGCCGAACGGTCGAACCCATATCATCGACTCACTATGGAGGGTGGCAGCCGACATCCGACTTCCACAAGGCACCAGATTAGTCGACGATATTTTCGAGTCATCACTCGATGTCCCGACAGTCGAATACCGATATATAGTCGGCCAGCCCGTCCAAACGCCGTATAACCGCCATGGGCTATTGTCCTATCAAGGATATGCTGTGCGACCGCCCTGGGATATTGTCCTGCGAAGGACATGTATTAATTCTGATGACCTGACAACCCACATCGATTTGACAGCCCTCGACGATTTGACAACTCTCCAGTTGCCTGCACCATTAATGGCAGGACCATACCGCATTCTACTATAAAATGGAGTAAGGCAACAGTTTCGGTAAGCTTTCTAAAGCTTTTTAAAGCTTTCTCAAGCTCTCGAAAAGCTCTTAAGCTCTAAGCACTATCTCTAAACTCTACTAAAATCCCATTCGAGTGCTCCATTTCTGTTGAAGAAGAGTACTGACTTGAGCGTCGGAGAGTCTTGCCAGAGCACCTCCAACTCTGGTTTAGATTTTTCTTGCAGGTCTCGACGGTGGCCGTGATCCCCTCGACTCCAGCTTCTCCGGTATCGATGAAATTCTGCACCAACACAAATAATAAAAAAATAAAAATAAAAAATCAATCTGAATAAGAGAGGAATCGAATCGAGAATTTCAGTTCGACTTGGTTCGATTATTTGATTTCTTTATAATTTTTTTTATTTTTAATTATCTATTTTTAATATAATATATTCAAATAATTATTATCCATTCATTGTTAGTTTGTTACATTACATTTAATTAAATTCAGAATCTGTTAAATTTATTGTTTGGTAATTTATTACATTAAATTTAATAATTAATAAATAATAATATATTGATAATTGATAAATAATAAATCGATAATAAATAAAATATAATATATTAAAAATTATATTATCTATAATATAAACAAGCAATCAAGCATTACAATAAATTATAACAAAAGACCAAATCTAATATCAATCATCCATCTACGTAACTAACAAATTTTTAAAATAGTAAACAACATAAATTTAAATTATGATCTCAATTTTCGATTTGATTTTCGGATTTTTCGATTTTTAATCGAACCGAACCGAAAATCAAAATTCTTGAAAATAAAAATTGAAAACCGAATCGAATTATATTTGATTCAATTTCGATTCGGTTCAGACCAATTTTCGGTCTGAAATCGAATTATGAACAACCCTATCTACAACCATTGATCCTATTCTCGTTCCTAATTTCTTATTTCCGTTCGTCACATCTCTCAGGCTATTATCGGAGTGCATAATATATCATCCGCATGTGACTTTGTTGTGGTGCATCATCATTTGAAGAAATTGCATTGGGTAGCAATTTATATAAGTTTGAGTTGATTGTGCATGGTAAAGATTCAAAAATTTGGATAGTTGAACTTAACTTATCTATTATAGAGGTTACTCATATATGCAAGAAGTTTGAATCAATATGTATGCTTTGTTCACATGCCCTAAAAGCTCTTAGTCTCAAGAATGTTAATAGAATTCTTGAAAAAATATATTATAAAATGGTGGATCAAGGAAGCAAGGAAAAGGATATATAATCTTAAAGAAGATGGGCCAGCACAAGTGGACTGCACTGAAACTGAATTAATTTTTTGTAATCATGCAATGTAGTTTACCTATAACCTTGTTACATGATGTCAGGGGAATGAAGAGGCAAGAAAAGTTTTATGGGATATATTTGAACGGAAAGAAAAAATAGAGGAAAGCTTCTTTGAAAAACAAAATTTAAAAGCAAATTTTATAGCTAGATCGATAATATGATTATGTGTGATGGCAATGAAAGTAATGACACAGAAAATTATTCAGCCCTTTTATTAGACCCTCTCCGTGTAAGGCCTAAAGGAGTTTCTAATGCTAAGTCAAAAAGATATTTTGAGAAATATCCAAAAACATCATCAAGTAAGTAATATATTTTCTATATTTTTGCATTAACACTCAAAAAAAATTTTTAGTAATTATGTATGAGATATTCATAACTTATTTCACTTATGTGATGTAGAAAAAATGAAAAAGTATGCTGAATCTTCCTCAAAGCCAATGGATCTTCCTGTCATACCCAACAGTATCTCAATTCCTATCCAACTAGCTATGCCAGATAGTCAATATAGCATAATTTCTATCCCAACAACATATTGGCCATCTCAAAATCTATCTGTAGTCTCAAATCGATATCAAATTAGGCCACACAACTTATCTATATTAACAAGTAGTCTTTACTTGCCCCACTATAAGGACCCAATGCCCTCACTGATAATATTTAAAGTTACAATATTATTAAAATATGATATTTTTAATTTCAATATTAATATTATTCATAATTTAATATTTCAAATTTTTAATTATATCTAAGGCTTCGATGGGTCAAATATTCTATTTACATCAATGTCGCAAGATATTGATACTGTTAAAACTTTGACACAGGTAATTGACAACATAGTATCATAGTTTTCTATTGATTTAAAAATATTTAATTATTGATCTTTCGAGTTTAGTTTACTAATTATTTATTAACTTACTTACAGAAATCATTTACATATGGATAGAGGCATTCATCTAAAGCTAATGATGACGATGGGCTCCAAGATGAATGGCAAAAAGGCTTAGAGATCGTGAGATGTTTGGAGTAAATGACGTCATAAATATAGAGTAGATATGGGCACAAATTAAGGACCAGTGCCATAAGATGTTATTAACTTTGCTACTTATGAATGTTGAAATATCAAATTTTGCTATCAAGTTGGATTATGGCTACGTGAGAACATATATCTATTTTATTTTTTTTTTATTTAGTTTTGAACCATCTAATTATAGGGTCTCTCTCCCATTGTTTGATCAAATAGTTACTATGTTGCTATCTCTATTTATATAGTGTTCTTGATTGCTTTACTAGATAAACAAATATATTAAGATAGGTGCAAGATGAGAGAATGTGACTATAGTTCTCCTATCCAATTTTCTTCAAAGTCTATATATTCTGACCATAGGTGGAAAGCAAATTTTTGCTGGGTCCAAAGTCCATACAATCTAACCATGTTACAGTCATAAGTAGATTCATGCACAAATAGAAGATGATCCAGGTTCTTACTAAAAATTATGTAGTTGAAATAGAAGCAGAAAACAACTTTATATGTGATTTATTTTTAAATTAAACTTAAGATTAAATCGTAATCAAGATGAAAAGCTAGAAGAAGTGACAAGCCTATATTGTTGGAATGCTCGTAACCAAAGAGGGGTTGGAACCAAGTTTTTATTAAAAAAATATATGTTTCGTGTGGCCCATAGAGGACGTGTGTGGACATCACGAGACAAGACATTTCGAGGATTAGAAATTATGAGACATATTGAGTGAGCTAAAGGCTTATATCAGCCAAACACTATCTAAAAATTGGATTAGGTTGGATCAGGATACGTATCAGAATCTATAGATTTTGAAAAAAAATTAAAAAAAAAATTAACAATTTTTTTTTTTAATTTTAAATTTATTTTAAATTTCTCAATAGGTGACTATGTAAACACCTAGCAATCTAGCATGATGTTTTCAAATTTCATTTTTCTTGTGCATCTAACGTCCACCCGGCTGACAGGAGAATAGCACATGCAAAAGGGTGTCTGAGGGAGGTTACAGAGGTAGAAGTATGCGTGCGGGTCCATGTCTTTTGGTGACGTAATGGCTGTTAGGTAGCGTGGAGGAATATGGCCTTTCCAGAGAGTAATTAAATACATAACCATGATTAATCATGGTTATGTATTTAATGAGACCCAACTGACGTGTTGAGCGGTGTTTGTCTTTACCTACAATACCATGCGGTAGACTCATTCTACCTAATAATTTTTTCTTATTTTGATCTTTATTATGCAAAAGACAAACCCTTATTAATTATTGAACGGTACCGGCCACTAGATTACAATCTCTCAGATGGAGTGCACCAGCATTAATTCATGCAGTCCTCCTCCTTGTGCTTTCTGTATTGATGGTTTCCAGACATGGGCCAGAGCCCACCCAGGTCCAGATTTGCCGACATCGGCTGCAATTACTTTCCCGTTTCACCTATGTGTGCTAATTTTGTCCGAAAGGAATACCATAACTTCTTTTTTATGACAAGAAATATAATAACCTCTCTTTTATGATATCGTTTATGCCAAAAGGTCAACTAATCATTTCAAATTTTGGTGAGTCGTATATATGTGTCAGTATATGCAGAGAGTTTGGCTATGATTCAGCTTGTGATTTATAATCAGCCAGAAAAAATAATTTTCTGTCAGATCCTATGACTAGAATATTTAAGAAAAATATGATTCAAAAGATGTATAAGCTAAATGGATCGATCTCATGTAGAGTTTCTCTTAGACATCCCCAGTTTATCTCTATTGAAAAAAAAAAAAAAAAAGAAAAATTCTACCTATCTCCTAGCTATATCCCCAATCCATTGGGTTTCTTTAAAATTTAAAAAACAAAAGCACCAATTTGCTTAATTTCTCTAATCCACGCATTATTTTATCTCTTTTATCTAATAATACTTTGATTTTTTTAACTTTTTTTTATTCGATAATCTATTAGCTTATTTTAACATGCATTGCACATTGCTAGATTAGTTTAATATATATATATATATTATTTTTATTTTAAATATAATGCTCTTCGTTATCACATATTTGAAAGGAAAAAGAGAACGCCTCTCATTATTTATAATTGCATGCAATCTGAGACCACTTTTGATAATCTAAAATACACCTACTTTGCTAGCTTTATCAAATTTGCCTCACCGATTTATATGATTAAAATCAGCCTCGCAACTTAATTGAGGATTTCAAGGGTCCCACCACGAACCAAGGTGATCCACGGTCATAGCTAGGAACAAGCTTTCGATCAGAATCCCACCAAGAGCTGATGCATCACAGCTTGGATTTGATGTTGTCGCCGATAGCCAACGCACAACAGAATGGGGTTGACTTCTGTAACATAGATAAATCACAGTCAAGTCAAAACTGAGGATAAGTCTGCGGTTAATTAAGACTGTCATGCCCGACGCCGGGGAGCCAAAAATACATGAATTAGTCATCTGCTGATTGCTATCGTTTATTAATGCGGAGCACCATTTCTACGGCGCCCTAATCAAACCTATGATGAATTTTGACCGGCCGATGTCGTTACCGTTGACCTAAATGCAGCCATCGAAATGGACATGAACCTCAACGATTCTAACTACTTTGAATTTGGAACCATAGGTTCGAAAATAATAATAAAAAACAAGGCTGCTAGAAATTTGACCCAAGTTGATCGGTTTGCAATGTGCCATCTTTGCTAGTCCTATGGCAATTGGCATCAGAGATTTTATTTTCTTTATTATTATTATTATTATGATTATTATTATAAATGAGTGATAGATAGCATACCTAAATGGAGGGGATTCTTGTTGGATTAGCTTCTCTTGTTCCAAAAAAAAAAAAAAAAAAAAGGTGGTTATGTATCCTAAGTTCCTATATATCTTGGGAAGTCCGTGATCTAATTTCTAATTCAGTATGATTATGCATTGTTGATTTTTTAAGAAAGAAAAATGTGAAGCCCCGGTATCAATGGTCCAGCATAGAGCTGATAAGACGCTAAACAATGGTCTCACATCTCATGCTATAAATTTTTGACGCAAATTTTTTTTTTCTTTTTTCTTGACAAAAAAAAGGACTTGACATCTCTGCTCCCCTCTCACTTTTTCTCTCGTCCTCCATGCTTAGGTGTAGAGATAGATTGTTGCGAGCATAGTGTCACCATCTAATGACTTCTGTATTGAATACCAGTTGGTTCCAGTTAAGAGAGAAAAAGGGGTAGTTTTTCAGGGATAAGCACATTCGTAAAGAGAAAAATTGAGTAACAAATTAACTTGTCGTATATAACTTTGTAAGTTGGTGCAAAATCTAGACCTATGCTTCATCCTAAGGGTCGCACTCGAATTTTACATGTGTGAAGAGCCTAGGGTAGCCAAACATAAGTCAATCTTTTTGCCTCCGATTTTTTTACCCAATCAGTTTCCCTCCCTTTTCCACATATGAATCGAGTACATTGAGGAGTCCTTTGTCCCACAAAATATTAATCACACGACCAGACACTACCAACTCATTAAACAGTCCCCAATATACTGTGACCAGCGCTGAGTTGATGCCAGCTAGCTAGCTAGGGCAAACATAAGTGCAGCCGCATGATGTATTGCAGTATATGGTACACCATACTATCTATGATAGATGATTTAGCAAATAATATACATCATATGTACATATTATTTGCTGGCCGTCTATCGTATAATGGACAGTCAGTACAGTGCACTGCAGAAGATTCATGCCCGGCAAATATTGACAAATTCTCCTTCGGATCCTCGAAACCAATCCAGCTTTAATCTCAGTTATATCCGGTCCTCACAACAACCTCAATTTTCTATATGACCCAGACAAAACAATCTCGCAGCTTAGAATCTCTCTCGCTTATGGGCAATGACACAAATCTAATTAGTAGGGCTGAGCAAATAATCTAAACCCAAAGAAATCAATCCAATCCGATCCGTATGAAACCGAACTTGAATTGAATTGTGATTTATAAAAAATTTAGTTAATTACGGTCGAATTCAGTTTCTGTATTTTTAATCCGTATGAAACCGAATCTGACCGATCGATATAGTATTTTCAATACTTAGACTATTTGGAGAATTAGAAATCGACAATTATGACATATTATGTACTAACTTATAGATGTTATGAATTTATTATATCCTAGTTTTTATATGAATTGAATGGTGTATTGGTTTGTAATATTTAAAATCAACATTTGATCAATATTGAAGTCCAAACCAATACAACTCATCAGAACCTGCTATAAACCATTAACTTCGATTTCAAAAAATTTATATATGATAAATAATCGGCAGTAAATTAGATTTTTTTCAATCTGATTGAGTTCGATCAAATTAATTTTTTTTTATAATTTGATCCAATCGGATCCATGCTCAGCTTCACTAATTAAGTTCCAAACAACTAATGCTCGCTTCTTCATTGGTCGTCCTTGGTGCGACGCCCAGCGTCAGAAACCGTTAGCTACATGCAGCGGCTCGTACTTCAAATCAGAATACCATGACGAACACGTAGGCCCACAGTCTAAAATCCACGCACCTTAAGCAAGTGGGAGGTATTGGCCACGACTTCTATAAAATCCCCTTCTTTAATTATATGTTCCTTGCCTGTTTCTTTTTTTCCATTCTCCGTTTCGCCTGACTACTGCTGCTCTCTTTTGGACTGGAAAAATGAATCCTTCTTTGCTCCATGTTCTTCTAGCAGTTGAAGCCTTCCTCTTCATGGTTTTGGACAAGGGCCAGGTCCAAGATGAACTCATGATGCTTCCGGGCCTAACAAGCGATGGTATGATACTTGCTTACGCCGTTCACCTGATTTTAATTAGTTTACGTATCTTTTTGCATCACTTTCCAATCATATTTATTTATTAAAATGACGGGATGAGATCAAAATAATAATTAAATTGTCAGGTCTAGTATGTCTTACCACATGAGCTTTCGGGGTCGGGTTGAGGGGTTGGTGGTGAGTTAGGACGAATGAGGTATTTAGCCACTGCTTTCGGAGTTTGTGTTCCGCGCACACAGCGTGTGGTTGCATGTGAAGCGTAGAGGTCACGTATAAACTATAAAATAGTGGTCATCACATGGATAATGGTAGTGATAAGAGCCCGGGACTGCTAGCATTTTGCAGAAATATATACCATAACCGATACAGTACACCTAATCATCTAGTGCTTAAATTTATACATTAATTTAAATCCATATATATCCCTTAGGCCAAATTATGTTGAGGGAAACTTTAAAAAGCCAAAAAAGAAGAAGTTCTATTCAAACTCATCGTGATCGTATACATGCTTTGAATTCTAAAAAATATATACAGGAGAAGGACTTTGACAATTCAAAAGAGGAAAGAAAACAATGATTAGCATTTATTTTCAAAAATTGGATCCTAGGCCTATTAATTTTATTGTATTTCTTTTTTAGATAAAAAAATATTGTGGCATGACCTGGTGTTTTGACATCAAATATAGAGTTGCAATTCACATGTAAGTGTTGACCGCACCTAGTACCCTAACACCAATACTTTGTATTGGCCAGTGACAATGAGATCAGAACATCATAATGATATAAATAAATAATAAGTATGATTTAAAAACAAACAAGATGAGAAGCATGGTTCCAGCAGTATTACTGGTGTGATGCAACAGTTTTTCCTGGACTAAAATTTACTGGTGCAACTTGTACTTCTTCATCTTAGCAATCAAAGTGGCATGGATGAAGTGTTCTTTCTATCTATCTCTTCTTTCTTACTGTATGCAGTCAAAATAATTGATCAAGACTGTTGTGGAGGGAGTGTAGTTTTAGTCCCATATTAATTGTGAATCAAAAAGAAGTATAACTTATATAGAATAGAATCTTCTTTTCCCGATGAAGCATCTGTTAAAGGACAAAATCGTGAGACCTAAAACGGCTTATATAATCTCCGGACTGCAGGCGATAGGTTAAAGCAATCCTTGACCACAATAAAAGCATTGCTTATGTCCTAATGATCATAGCCCTTCTTGTCATATACCTCTTCTACTAAGTCAGATACAGTCTATGGCACCTCATCAGATATCAAGAATATATTGTGCTGATCGCTCAAAATGGGTCAGTTCGAATGCACCGAACTAAGAGAATGATGTAATTATCTGTATCATCGGCATGCACTGTAAAATTAACCATGAGTCTTGAGACCTGAAGCAGCATGTACGAAACATCAATGAGAACACAAAATTATGAAAGGTATAAAAAACCTTAGTTATGCCTATATTTAGATAATTTTAACTCACATATATCAACATGTGATTATGAACTGTTTGGATGATTTAAGGGGTTTATTTAGGTTGGATGATTTAAGGGGTTTAATTATTTAAGTGGAGGAGAGACAGATTTGTCCGGTATTGACTGTTGATTTAAAACTTTCCTGTGTTTCCAAGTCTGCGCACCACATGCAGTGAGTAAACTAAGCAAGAATATTGATCGACAGCATCTACCGTTATTAAGATTTAAGACGATAAAAATAAATGGAACGCATTGAATGGATAGCGGCCAGGTTGAGAAGTTTTCGTTTTAAGAAGTCATGATTAGAGATTTACCAAGAAAAAGAAGTCATGATTAGAAGTGGGTATATAAAAAATTTTATAGTCTTAACCAGGGAAAAGCAGTTCCTCATCATGGAAGCTTTCCAATCGTAAAAGTGGAAAAATAGATCTTTAATTTCACAAGAGGATAGACTAGTTCTCTCTCCCTCTCTCTCTCAAATAGAAGAAAGAATTTTTTTTTTGAGCAAAAGAAAATTTGTTTACCAAATTATTTTAAAATAAAAATATTTAATTCAGATGTATTGGAGAGCACAGGCCATCCATTCCGTACTTCCTTTCGTGCATGCCACATGCATGTCAACATCCATTCAAAGTGCTGTAAGCATTTTGAGTAGGAAGAGGTGATCTCATCCCTCGTCCATGGTTAGCCGTGCAAACCAATATACGTAGGTTCGGGTGGAAATGGCTCAGACTCGGTGGGGTTATGTTTCTGCTTTGGATTCACGTTCCAATTAATGGCCCTAATCCATGCCTAAGCACAAGCTTATAATGGGACTCGCCGGTGTCTCACATCGGACGAGTTCTTATGGGACCCGGTATCTCGGGTCACCCACATACCCATAACTACACCAACTTATATATATATATATATATACACACACACACACACATAGATACATACATACATACATGTACATGAGGCATGATGCATCAAATTCGGTTAACGAAAAAAAAAAGAAGGATAACTAGGTGTCAAACATAGCGGCATTTTCGAAGACTGAATAACAGCTAATAAAGGAGCAACACATCACATGTTTTGCATGCATTTCTTCGTACAACATTTTGATTTCTAGTCAATTGTTCAACACTGTCTCCTACCCCCTTACTATTAATTTGGCATAAGGTCAAACCCCTACGTCCTTGCGCCCATGATCCGATCTTGTGTTTCTCAAACAATGTTGTAGATAAAATCTAAGTATGGATGTTTGTAAACGTGGACTAAGTTTTCAAAAGCTGACCACAATTATAGTTTTGACATGTAACTTGCCCACCAGGCGAAGTCAAGAGTTCACACCGTACATGATGGTTTGGTCAACCATTTGACAATGAAAGCTTCTACGTGTCATACCCCCGTGGCGTCTCACAGTCATACCATTGTGAAAGCGGGAGCTCCCCGTGTCTTCCATGGGAACCTGTGGCCAGGCCGGTGGCCACCCCACTCTATATATAGATACCATTGGTGCCTCTGAAACCCATACTTTCCGATTCCTTCGTTCTTGAGTTAACAATCGACTTACCCTCCATTATAATAATAGCTGTCCTCCATTATATATTATAGCTGTTTCTTTTATAGAGAATGGGCTCTAAGATGTTTCATGTTGTTTTGCTTCCTTGCATTCTCTCGGCAATACTTGCACACTCGGCCAATGGCCAAGCCATGGCACCATCTCCGCTAGCAGAACCTCCAAGCAGTGATGGTATGAGTCTTTGATAATGAGCTTCTGTTGATCATATTGAATTCTGTATTTTTTTTTCTTTTTTTTTTTCCTTTGATGATGAGATATATATCGAACTCTGTATCTGGATCAATTATTAGTTGGCGTGCACCAAATCATTGGTTATTTAATCATATCGAACTGATTATAATTATTCATTTCTTTTTTGTTTGTTGATGCAGCCAAGACAATCGATCAAGCAATCGCTTACATCCTTATGATCGCGGCACTTATCGTGACATATCTTGTTCACTGATATGTGAAGATAATTTCCCCTGGCTAGGTGTTTTCTTCCCTCAAGCAATGGAAGGATATCCGACATCAATGTTCAGTCATTTGTTGCACTACATTTACAGCGTTTGATTTTGAAGTTTTATGGTGTAAAGATGAATAACTGCACAACTTATTAAAGGCAAGGACTTCGTTGCTTTTCTCAATCGACAATCGGATAGATCTCAACAAAGTTCAGACTATGACGGCGGTCTCATTTATTTGTATTTTCCCATTTCTTTCCTTTTTGTGAAACGAATGGATATATACATGACACATTAGAAAGATTCTAATAAAGAAAAATGTTGCTAAGTTTACACTGATTCAGAGGGATACACACGTAGCATACATTTATATTGAGCTTGAACATACAGCAATAAGATCTTTGACATTTTTTTCTTCATGTTAGTTTTCCAAAATATACCATGGATAGTTATAAATATCAAGATATTAGCTGACTAAGAAATTAAGACTATGAAACCTAACTATAGCAAACTAGTGGATTATCATATACAGATTTCAAAAGTTACAGAATACTTTAAAAACGTTATTTTTTGGAAAATAAATGAAAGGGTCGTAGCCCCTGCCACACTCTATACAGATTGAATACTTGACATTCTTTTGAACCTTCAGATTAGATGCATGATGATTGAGTCCAAATGCATGACGAGTACTTCATCTTTTCTAGTTAATTGACAATTCCAACCGATCTATATATTTCTCTTCTGCGAAGACGGTAATCAGTTGCCGCAACGCAGTGCTTCGGCACTCATGCAATCATCAATCAATCACGACCATCAAATTGCACTATGCATTATACGCAAAATCTTTATGTCCACCAATCACTGGTTCCAGAGCACATAGTGATTTAACAGCTCAAAGCACACCTTTAAGATGGCTAGTCCTTGGGCACCTGCAAGTAAAACACAGGTGTTGTTTGTGAAATTGAGTTCTATGAGGCGCTGGATGTGGAGTTGTTGACATGGTTGCTTGTGTACTTAGCTAATTGGCACTTGCTTGCTACAAGGTGCAGACCCTTTTGAATGATTAAAAACCCACTTCCAAGCCCAAAAGATCCTCGATGGCCGATCGACTGATATCCAAACCTAGCTAGCTAGGAAGTAAAATGCTTATTTCAATTCGCACGGATGTACGCATTCATTGATCGATTTAGTTTTAACTCGAGAGAGAATGGCTGGAGGACGTTCATCTTTTAATTATCCACAGATGATCAGAGTGCGCGCGCGTAGATAAAATTCAGTGATAGTTGTTCTGGAGGCTCATCAGGTTGAGATCCTACCTTTATTAGTTAGACACAGGGATCACAGGACAACTTTTATAGCTCCACAAATCCTCTCCTCTCCATAGCCTTTTTCTTTCGCAACTCTCTCTCTCTCTGAAAAAGAAAAAATAGCCCTCCACCTATTGCATTGCATTTATGCTAAAATAGTATTCCTTATCATGAAGAAATCAGATATTATTTTGCATGATAATTAAGTAATGATTTATGGCATCGATCGCTTAGGGTACCAACAACAATACCCCAAAAATCACCCCCCTCTCAGCTCGAAATTGAGGAAATCTAGTTAAGGAAGGATGTCAACTTGTCTATATATAAAAATTAGAACAACTGAGTTGAGACACATTGAAAATGTGAAGTAAAATCATTTTATCTTCTTCCGTCTCTCACATGCCCAATCCCACCGCTTCAAGAAAACACGCGGTATTCTCTCTTTTCAGTAATATCATCATGGCTTTCCTTCCTCCGTGTTCCATGCCTCACGTGGATGGTACGTGCAAGGTCTGCTCCACCTTTGGGGTTGCAAATGAGCCAAACAAAAACGAACGCTAAGGATGCATTTGGTTATACTTTTTTTATCTTTGATTTTTATTTCTTAAAAAATATTTTTTTATTTTTTTAATTTTTATTATAAAATAAAAATAATAATAAAAAATATGTTTGATAACTAGTTATTTTGACTGATTATCTAACTTTTAAAAAAATTATCTAACTTAAAAAAAATAAATGACTGATTAACTATATATTTTTTTGTCGGATATTATTTTGGCTGTTACTATACTCTGCATTCCCACTGACTTTCTGAACCACCACTCAGACGTTATCAGTAGTGAAACCGGACTCCTCCTCCGATGCTGGTTCCACTCTCAATTGCCCTCTCTCCAATCCTCGCCGACGAATGAGCCGCATCTCGGGAGGGAACACGTGCTTGAATCCAAACCCGAGCTCCATCTCATCCATCTTGGATCCCTCTCTTGTCATCTTCCGACGCCGCCACTCCACCCCCGGTGTGAAATTAAGGCTGGGGTTCCCCTTGACGTGCTCCAACAAATAAGTGTTGGGCTCCCATGGGTTATCCCGGATCAAGAAGATAGTAGGATTTCGGACGATGATCGAACTCTCAAAATCATCGAAAAGGTCGAGTTTCTTCCACATTCGAAAGATGGCGCGAAGGAGAAGGGATTAGGAGGGGGACATGGAGAGAAGACGGGAGAGGCGATCCACGGTGGGGAGGGCAGCAGAAGACTCCTGAATGGTGATTTGGACTGCGGAGGGGGCGAGGCGGACGTGTCTGGGAGGAGGAGGGGTCGTAGTGGAGGAAGAAAACATGAGATTTTTTACTCATTTTTTTAAAATAAAAATAAATTTTAAAAAATAAAAAATTTTATTTTCTTTAAAAAATAATTATTTTTTTTTAATTTTTACCTTTTGTGGTATTACCAAATATTGTTTTTTAATTTTTATTTTTTAAAAATAAAAAAATAAAAAAATATTTTTTTTTATGATTAATCAAATGCATCCTAAATTGCTCAAACTCGACTCCGTGCAGTAAACTCACGTTGAACTCGACAAAATGTGTTCAAACTTGATTTTGTTGATAAATAATCCAATTTTTAATTTCAGCTGAGTGAGCTTCTACTTATCTTTTGGAGGCCAATGTGTCCAATCAAGCTTGAGTCATATATGTACGTGTTCATACAAAACTGTCCCCCCCATTTTTTTTGTTCTTTTGCTAAAATGGATGAATTAATTAATTAAGACATGTATGGATACATCTATAAAAATTAAAAGATAAAATATCCACAAACTGGTGCGAAAGATATGATGAAGAATCCCATTGCCAATGACAAATTATTTACGGACATCTCTTTTCATTTGCAGCGCTGCACCAGGACCTGATGCACTTTTACTCTTGGACCCCTCAGAGACCTATTTGCCAATGAAACATTAATCAGTATGTACTGTTCACAGATGTGACTGTCATCTAGATCAGCCCATAAGCCTGCTAATATCTCAAGTTAGCTTTTAGAAATAGATCATTTGCAAGTGTTGGGATATGCTAATCGGTTCCTCTCACGCCGACTCACCGTCGGGTCTGTCTGACCACGCCCGACTCTGCCGACCGACGACTACCGACACCGACCGACCGACTATACGTCGGTCGGGCAGGCCCTCTCTACTCTCGACTGGCCGAACTATAGAGTCCGATATCAGACTCTCGCAATGCATCCGACTGACCATCGGAGGGTCCCTGGATGTTCGCCCGACATTCCTCGATCAGGCATCGACGTACAGTCGGTCGACTCCTTCGAACGCCGTACGACTGCTGGAGATTGTCCGTACTGACAGCGGCGTGCGGCGTAGCCATCCTGGGGCATTATCCCATCTAGAGCGTGGGTTGACCCTAGTGATTTGACAGACCCCACGACGACTCTGACAGCCTTCGGCGATTTGACAATTCTCCAATTGTCTGCGCTATTAATGACGACGCCATGCTGCGCCCTACTATAAAACGAAAAAGGCAACAGTGCTGAAGGAGGTTCTTTTCGAAACTCCTGAACCCTTCCTCGCTCTTTGATTCTTTTCTACTGTTGCCTAGTCTCCTCTCTGACTTGACTGTCGGAGGGTCTCCGTCGAAGTCACTTCTGGTCAGTGCAGACTTCTTTTGTAAATGCTCGTCTCCGACGATCAGACAATGAGGAGATTGGCTGCAACAGCAGGTTATAAGAGGACCCACTTTATAATTAAATGCATGATTTCTTATGAAGATCTGGTCAGGTGGCAGCTGCTTTACAAAAATGGAACACACCATCACCAGACGTCCAGCCAACGAGCCGCACCAACTCAATCACCAGTCAAAAAAGTTCTGCAGATTTAAATATGCTTAACCACCTCCACGCCCGTTTCCGCGTAGCTTTTCTATGACCTTTTCATATCGACTTCCTTCCTTCCTACGGTACTCATAATGGCCCACTAGCAGTTAAAAGTTTTAATAAGCGGCCATAGCTGACAGAAAGCAATGCATGCGACGCCAAGCCCAACTAAATATTTAACGTCAACGAACAGCAAGAACCCAATCATGACCACCTAGAGCGTAAACAAAGAAACCACCACCAACTCTTTGACGTCTTCCTATAGGTATCAGTAAGCCCTCTCTCATAAACGAACCATTGCAGAGCCAAGGAGAAGTCACCATGGATTGGAATGGCCATCTAGTGAGGCAGAGATCAAGCGTGCTTGGCATCAGCAACTGGTCTAGATTCTGCAGTCAGAGGTTCACTAAGGCTAGCTATGGGAATGAGTACCATCAGCTGGATAACACGACATCTCGATCGACAGGGAAATGGCGAGGATTATGGCGGAGGATCCTGAAGAAGAAAAGGAAGATCTTTTATCCTTCTGCTCCAATGCATTTGTCTTATGATCCCTATAACTATGCACAGAATTTTGATCAAGATTCAGCATGCCTCGAACCGGAGAACCTGTCACGATCTTTCTCGGCACGATTTGCCGGCCCCTCGAGGCTTCGATGGCCTGGTGAGGATTTTAAGGAGGCAGCAGCAATCAGGTAGTAAACAGCGTTGCAGTTTGATCAGCTTCTCTGTTTCTATGTATGCTTCTCGTAAATCCAAAATGTCTGATGCGTTTCTCAAGAGAAAAAAATGGATATATTGATGCGTTCTCCCTGTCTTCCTCATCCCTGCTTAATTTCTCTATCTATAAGATCGCGACATGCTGACAATGCTAACAAATTTTGATTCCAGTTTTATTTTCCAAGATTCAACAACAAGAGAACACCCGATATATGTACTGGAATGGCCGGCGGAAGTTGCGTAGCGTATTGGTACAGCCATTGTTCATTTGTTTCTACTCTCATCATCTTTTGAAGGTCCAAAAAGTTTTCTCCAGATGGCTCCGTTCATTGTTGATGGGATTCCAAACTCGAAACTCCTCCTGTGACCTGAGTAGTGACACTGTTTCTGCCCTTTTTTGAAATAAAAGAGGGATACCCACCTATAGTACGTAATCATGCAAGTCCAAAGTCTTGAAGCTACACCATCCAAGAGTTAAATCCAGAATCTCCAGTTCCTAAGGAGAAGGGCGAGCATGACCATCAAGATAAGCCTTGTTGGGGGATACCCACCGACCGACCGACCGGCTATCGGAGGGCCCGACCGTCTGGCGGCCCGACTAACCGACTATCGGAGGGCCCGACCTGGCAGCCCGGCCGACTAACCAACGACCCGACGGACGACTCTGACTGGCCGATCGTAAGTCGGGCGACAGGCCGACGGACGCCATCAGCGGCTAACTGCGGCCATTCCACGGTCCATTCCCGACCGACTAAACCCAGAGATCCGGTAGCCGACCCACATGAAGCTCGCCGACCGACGGAGGAGTCCGACGCCACTCTGCTGGCCACCGACCCTGGGTCGGCCGACTCCAACAACCGCCGTACGGCCGCCAGACGTTGTCAGCTCTGACACGGACATGCGGCACAGTTACCTAGGGGCATTGTCCCGCCGAGAACCGGGTCAACCCTGGTGATTAGACGGCTACACGGCGACATGACATTTTCACGACGGCTCTGACAGCCTACAGTGAGTTGACAGTTCCTCACTTGTCCGCGCCATTAATGATGGCGCCATACCGTGCTCCACTATATATACCGGGGAAGGCAACAGTGCAAGGGATCGATCCCCCCGTCTCTCCCACATACGCAGGCTCGCTCCTCTCTCTCCCTCTCTCCCTCTCAGAGCTCTCTGTCTGCATTTCACTGTTGCCCAGTCACCTCTCTGACTTGACCGTCGGAGGGTCCCCGCCGGAGCCGCCTCCGGTCAGTGCAGACTTCCTTTTGCAGGTGCACGCTTCCCGGCGATCGGGCGACGAGGCGATTGGCCGCAACAGATTGGCGCGCCAGGTAGGGGTCAACATGACAAAGACAAGAGCTCAACGATCGAGAATCACTGGGTCGGCAAGGCATTCTTCCCGCCGGGAAGAGGCCTCTCCACCACCACCGGCGGCGGAGCCTAGCTCTCCGCGCCCTGCAGTGACCACGGAGGCCCAGATTGCGGCCATCGTACGGCAGATGACCGTACTGACCGACGCAGTCAAAAGCCTCCAGCAACAACCGGCGGCCCGGCCTATGCCTTCCAGGAGCAGCCGCCGACGGTCGCGCCGACCCCTGCCGCCTCCAGGCGAGCACTCCCAACAGCGCTCCCACGGGGAGGAGGAGGGTCGACCTCGGCGCGATGACCGACGGTCCCAGCGGCCCTCTCCTTCCCCGTTGGAACGGGCGAGGAAGGAAAAGCGGCCGCGCACACCGTCGGCCTCTCCTTCAGAGTCTTCCGGAGGCTCCACTCCTGGGGTCTCCCAGCATCGACGAGCGGACGACTACGAGCGACGGTTCGAGGAGATCGACCGCCGACTCGCCCAATTGCAGATGGACGGCCAGAAGTCTTCGAACGACGTCGACTTCCAGACCGCCCAACCTCTCTCCCGACTGGTCCTCGACGAGCCGATTCCCAGTCGGTTCAAGATGCCGCACGTGGAGCCCTACGACGGCTCCACCGACCCAGTCGACCACCTCGAGAGCTATAAAGCTCTCATGACAATTCAAGGGGCAACCGACGCTCTTTTTTGCATCGGTTTCCCCGCCACACTTCGCAAGGCTGCCAGGGCTTGGTACTCCGGTCTTCGATCGGGCAGTATCCATTCCTTCGCGCAGCTCGAGCACTCGTTCGTGGCCCATTTCAGCACCAGCCGAAAGCCGCCGCGAACGTCGGATAGCCTTTTCTCCCTCAAGCAGGGGGAAAACGAGACGCTCCGACACTTCGTGGCGCGATTCAACGCTGCCACGCTCGAGGTCCGGGACCTCAACGAAGACATGGTGGTTTCAGCCATGAAGAGGGGCCTGAGGTCGTCCCGATTTACTTATTCTCTGAACAAGACCCTCCCCCGAACATACGCCGAGCTACTGGAGCGCGCATACAAGTATATGCGCGCGGACGAAGGAGCGTCCGACCGACGCTTGGTCGAGCCCAGGGGTCCGAAGGAGAAGCGAAGAAAAGGTCGGGAGCCCGCCGAACCAAGCAGGCCCCCGGCCGGTAGTCGGCTTTCTCCACCCCGACAGATCCAAAAATCACCCCGCCGACAGACTCCGAGGTCGGTGCGTCCCAGGTATGACTCCTACACTCCTCTCTCCGCTCCCCGTGCGCAGATCTTGATGGAGATCGAAGGGAAGGAATACCTGCGACGGCCTCCGCCTCTGAAGGCAAAGGGCCTCGACCATCGGAAGTACTGCCGGTTCCATCGGAGCCACGGCCACGACACCGAGCGATGCATCCAGTTGAAGGACGAGATCGAAAATCTCATCCGCCGAGGGTATCTCGGCAAGTTTCGAAAGGGCCCGCCGACCCGACCGACTGCCGATCGACGACCCCAGCCAACTGAAGAGGCACCGACTAACCAGCCGACGGCCGGAGTCATCAACATGATTTCCAAGCGGCTGGGATCGGGGACGTCTACAGGGGGGAGCCGACGAAAAAGCCACGACCGAACGACGTAATCACCTTCGCGGAAGACGACGTTCGGGGCATCCAGACTCCCCACGACGACGCTGTTGTTGTGTCGGCGACAATAGCCAATTACGATGTAAAACGAATTTTTGTTGATAATGGAAGTTCGACAAATGTTTTGTTTTACTCGACCTTCTCCCGAATGCGACTACCGACGGATCGACTTAGTGGGGTCTCCACGCCCTTGATCGGCTTTGCCGGAGACACCGTCACGACAGAAGGAGAAATCACCCTGCCCGTGACGGTCGGTACCGAACCACGGCAAAGCACGGTCTCCCTCATCTTCGCGGTCGTCCAAGTCCCTTCGGCCTACAATGCCATACTCGGGCGACCCGGACTGAACGCCCTCAGGGCAATCGTCTCGACGTACCATCTCCTTGTTCGATTCTCGATCAGAAACGGAGTCGGGGAGATGCGCGGAGATCAACAGCTCGCTCGACGATGCTTTCAAATCTCCGCCCAAAGCAACGAGACAAAGGATCCCCTGACAATCGACAAACTGGATCAACGGGAGGAGGAAGAGCGGGGTTCGCCGGCCGAGCAGCTCGAGGCGATCCCGATAGGGGAAAATCCCGACAGAAAAGTTTGGGTCGGGTCTCAATTGCCCGACGCCGAACGCCACCGACTGGCGGAGCTCCTGACGGCCAACGCCGACATATTCGCATGGTCGGCAGCTGATATGTCGGGCATCCCTCCGGAAACAATGACTCACCGACTCAACATCGATCCGACGATGAAACCGGTGAGGCAGAAGAAAAGGTCCTTCGCCCCAGAAAGGCAGAAGGCCATCGACGAGGAAGTGGACAAGCTGCTCGAAGCGGGCTTCATTCGGGAATCCACGTATCCCGATTGGCTCGCCAATGTCGTCATGGTCAAGAAAGCCAACGGGAAGTGGAGGATCTGCATCGACTACACCGACCTCAACCGAGCATGCCCAAAGGATAGCTTTTCACTCCCAAAGATCGACCAGCTGGTGGATGCGACGTCCGGATTTCGACTGCTTAGCTTCATGGACGCCTTCGCCGGGTACAATCAGATCCGGATGGCGCCTGAAGACGAGGAGCACACCGCGTTCGTGACCCCCAAGGGCCTCTACTGCTACAGGGTGATGCCCTTCAGATTGAAGAACGCCGGTGCCACCTACCAGCGACTCGTCAATAAGGTCTTCAAAGACCAGATCGGCCGCAACATGGAAGTGTATGTGGACGACATGCTGGTGAAGAGCACGCAAATCCCGGACCATGTTCAGGATCTCGAGGAGACCTTCCGCACCCTTCGACGACACCGAATGAAGCTCAATCCGACCAAATGCGCCTTCGGGGTGACCTCGGGGAAGTTCCTCGGATTCCTCGTTTCTCAGAGAGGGATCGAGGCCAACCCTAAGAAGATAAAGGCGATCCTCGCCATGCGTCATCCGAACACCAAGAAGGAGGTCCAACAACTGAACGGGAGAATCGTCGCTCTTAGCCGATTCATTTCCCGATCAGCTGAAAGGTGCCTCCCGTTCTTCAAAACCTTGCGCCAGGCGAATGGTTTCTCTTGGTCGGATGAGTGCGAACAGGCCTTTGAAGACCTGAAAAAGTACCTGGCTTCCCCGCCGCTGCTCGTAAAGCCGCAGGTCGGGGAGACCTTGTATCTCTACTTGGCCACATCTTCTGAGGCGATCAGTTCGGTGCTCGTTCGGGAAAACGAGTGCCGAACCCATCAGCCCATCTACTACATCAGCAAAGTGCTCCACGGCGCCGAAGCCAGATACTCGGAGACGGAAAAGATGGTCTTCGCCCTGACCGTCTCCGTGCAACGGCTCCGCCCATACTTCCAGGCCCATGCCATCGTGGTACTCACCAACCAGCCCCTGAGGGCCGTACTGCGCCGACCCGACACATCCGGACGACTCGCTAAGTGGGCAATGAAGCTTAGCGAGTTCGACATTCAGTACCGACCAAGGCCTGCCTTGAAGGCTCAGGTCTTGGCCGACTTCATCGCCGAATGCCCGACGACCGACAAAAGGTCGGGAGCTGAAGGCCCGGGACGAGATTCGGTCTCTGAGCGGGACCCGATCTCCACCTGGGTACTTCACATCGATGGAGCCTCCAACGCTCAGGGAAGCGGGGCCGGGCTCCTGCTCACGAACTCGGACGGGGTAGTCACCGAATACGCCCTCCGATTCGACTTCAAGGCCTCCAACAATCAAGCCGAATACGAGGCACTCCTCGCGGGCTTGAGGATGGCGAAGGAATTGGGCGTCGACAGCCTCCGGGCATTCTCCGACTCTCAGCTGATCGTGGGGCAGGTCAAGGGCGACTTCGAGGCGCGAGATCCGACCATGATCAAGTATCTTGAGAAGGTAAAGGGTCTCGTGGCCCGCCTCGAGTATTTCGAGATCTCCCACATCCCCAGGACGGAGAACGCCCGTGCCGATGCTCTCTCCAGATTGGCAACGTCGGCCTATGATTCTTTGGGTCGGACGTTTGTCGAAAACCTCCAACAGCCGAGCATTGATCGGGTCGAAGAAGTGCAGCAGCTAACGTCCGAACCAAGTTGGATGGACCCGATCGTCCGGTACTTGTCCGACGGGACCAGTCCCAAAGATCCCGCGGAGGCCAAGCGACTCCGATGGTCGGCGTCACAATATGTGATCATGGACGGCCGACTCTACAAGAGGTCGTTCTCCCTCCCTCTGCTCAGGTGTTTGGGACCGACCGACGCCGACTACGCTCTCCGAGAGGTTCACGAAGGAATTTGTGGGAATCACTTGGGGGGCAAGTCCTTAGCCTTCAAGGTCTTGCGACAGGGCTACTACTGGCCGACCATGAGAAAGGATGCGGCAGAGTTGGTCCGAAGGTGCGAGCCATGCCAGAAGTATGCCAATATTCAGCGCCAACCGGCCAGCCAAATCGCTCCCATTGTCGCTCCGTGGCCCTTCGCTCAGTGGGGAGTCGATATTCTCGGCCCCTTCCCACCGGCGTCGGGCCAAAGGAAGTTCATCGTTGTCGCCATCGACTACTTCACGAAGTGGGTCGAGGCCGAGCCCTTGGCGCAGATCATCGAGCGGAAGATGGAGGACTTCGTCCAAAAGTCCATCATCTTCAGGTTCGGATTGCCGCACACCATCATCACCGACAACGGACGGCAATTCGACAACCAAGACTTCAAGGACTTCTGCGCCAGGTTCCACATCCGTCATCGACTAACTTCAGTCGGGCACCCACAGTCCAATGGCGAGGTCGAGGTGACGAACCGAACCTTGCTCCATGGACTCAAGACCCGACTGAACGAAGCCAAAGGTCTCTGGGTCGACGAGCTGGGCTCCGTCCTATGGGCTTACCGAACGACCCCCCGTGTCCCGACCGGGGAGTCGCCGTTCAGTTTGGCCTACGGGACAGAAGCTATGATCCCGCTCGAGATTGGCCTGCCATCTTCAAGGGTCGAGCAGTACCGCGAGCCGGACAACTCCGAAAGCCGGAGGGCCGACCTAGACCTCCTCCCCGAACTGCGAGATGAGGCTCAAATCCGAATGGCCTCATGCCGACAGAGGGTCGCCCGGTACTACAACGCCAAGGTCAGACCAAAGCTCTTTAAACCTGGCGACCTAGTCTTGAGGAAGGCGGAGGTGTCGAAGCCCTTGGACCAAGGGAAGATGGCTCCCAACTGGGAAGGACCCTACAAGGTTGCTGACACCTTCGGGCCGAGAGCCTATCGGCTGGAAACCCTTGAGGGAAAAACCATTCCCCGGACTTGGAACGCCGACAACTTGAAGCTATATTATCAGTGAATTCTGTAATTCAATCATCGGAATACAAGTTCAGTTTGAAAAATCGGAGTTCTAACTCTTCGACTACTGATCGGCGCTCAGCCCCGACGCATCGACGCGGACCTGGAACCGACGACACATCGGCCCCTTACTCGGACCGATGCATCTACGATGACGGGAGTTTGTACTCCTTCTACGGTCGAATTTTCGGGCAGAATCCATCGGCCGACTGATCGATCGGGCCCCGACCGAAGAAAGGCTAAAAGCCCACGCGGCTGTTGCCGCGACATTCCGACCAGGCTACGGCCGGTCGAGGGATATTCGGCTTACCACCGTCTATCACATGACGCGACCTTAGTCGCACCCACTACTCGCCGACCGACCTGCGGCCGGCTGAACGACACTCGGTTCGCCACCGTCTGTCGAAGGACATGAGAACCCGACGCAAGAGCTTGGGGATCCGACTTACTATCGCTCCCCCGACACTGCGCCGGTCGATGTTCGACTGAACGCATCTACGGAAGTCCGACTACCGAACCTTACCAGGTTCGATCGGATCCCGACTTAACAGATGCGCCCGAATAACGACTACAATTATTGAAAACCGACCTAAAGTCGAGACACAAGCTACTTCGGAGCTGCGCAAGCCGGTTAGGTCCTACCGACTTACCCGAGTTGGCGACTTCTCTAAGTTGGCGACTAGGGTTCGACATTACAGCGATAAGAAACATTACAAACAAGAAGCAAAAGAGAAGACAATTTCATTCATCGATTAAAAGAAATTACAAAGTCGGGCCGAAGCCGATTACATGTATTTTCAAAAAGAAACAAAAGGAAGACAGTCGGCTGGACCGATCATTCGTCCTGGATAATCTCTTCGACCGACGGAGGATCGGGAAGAATCGGCGTCTCGACCATAAGCGGCGCTGGGTCGGCGGCAGAAGGATGTCCTTCAGTCGGCAAGGGACCTCCGGTCGGCTCCTGCTCCGGAACGGCTTCCTCCGTTGGGATGATGCCTCCCGACAGATGGTCGGCCTCCTCTTCGGTTCCCTCCTCTTCGGCGAGTAGCGGCGCGATTCGGCTGACGTCCACCTCCGGGTACAAGGCATGGACGGCATCCCGACCATCTTCGAACCCGACCCGGTAGGAGGCGAAGCCCGATTCGAGCATCTCCTCCTTGAACCGGTCGGAGGCCCGGAAGTCCTCAACCGCACGATCGGCCGACTCCCTCGCCGACCGTGCCTCGTCCTCAATGTGGGCCAGCTCCTCCTTCGCCAACCCCGCCTCGGCCCTGGCAATTTCGGCGTCGATTTGGGCGATGGACAAGTCCTCTTCGGTTTCCGCGAGCTTCCCCAGGCTGACCCGAAGTTGCTCGCGTTCCCCTTGGAGTTCGGAGGTGGCACTGTCCCGTTCGCGTCGAAGACGACGCACGACCCGACCTTTGTGCTTGGCCTCCTTCTTGGCCGACTTTAGTTCGGCCATAAGCCGGGAGACCTCGTCCGTCAACTTGGCCTCCCGGTCGACCGACTCCTGTAGTTGGTCGACTAGCATCGTTCTTTCGGCCTCGGCCGCCGCCGACCTTTCCTTGAAGGCTGCCCGAACGTCGCCGAACCTTCGGTATCCGGCCTCCAACTCGGACATGGTGAAGATCAGCTGCCGACGGAAAAAAGCTTTGTCAGAATTATGTGGCAAGCAAAAATTTTTAAGGGAAAGGTGACGCGAAGCTTACCTCCACCATCGACGGGTAGAACCGCGACAGCATCTCGGTCACCTGCCGAGATCGCAACGACTGAACGTCGGTAGGGAGGAGGATCCCCTGGCACAACCTCCTCGCAAGGTTGTGGTCGGCCAAGGCCGATGCACCCTCGGGGTAGTATGCGCTGGGGGGCATTGATCTCTCCTCCTCCGAGGGCTCCATCGGGGCTTTCCCCCGATCAGCTGCCCCGACCGACGGGGCTGGCAGCGATGGGACGCTGGAGTTCGACCCGGCGCCCCCCGTTGCGCCAGCGGACGCCTCGGACGATGTTCGGCTTCCCGAACGACATCCGGCTCCACCCGCGGCGGCGAAACCGCCGACACTCCTTCGGCCACTTCCTCGGTCGGCCTCTCCTCGACTCGGACGGTCGGAGCCGCGAGGGCTATAATCGGCTCCGACCCCTCGGTCGCCGACGCTTTCCACGGTTGGCGGGACTGGGGCTGGTCTCTTGGAAGGGCGCGAAGGGCCTGCCCCCGACGCTGGCCTCTTCCTCGCGGCGGCAAACTGACGAATTTCGGCGTCGGTCGGCCTCATCCTCGGCGGTGTCCCTGCAAAACCGACCACTGTTAAAGGCCGGACCAGAACTACCCTAAAGCCGAACAAAAAGAAAACTGAGGAATCGGCGATACCTATTCGGGGGACCAGACTCAGGCCGGCATCATAGAGAGCTTGCTCGGTAACAAGCTCCCTCTGCTTCGGGACCAACATGTCTTTGAGTCGGTGGAAGTCCTCCCGGTCGTCCACGTCGACCCGACTGTTGTCGTTGGCCTCAGTTCGGGGTACACCCCAGCGAGAAGGAAAGCCCCAAGAGGAGGAAGAGGAAACAAAGAAAAACTGGTTCTTCCATCAATGAATGGACGATGGAAGACCGGTTATGAAGGCAAGACCCTTCCGGGGGTTGAAGAGCCACCACCCTCGGGCCTTAGGGTGGGTCGGAGCACGAAGAAGGCCCGGAAGAGGGAAACGCGGGGGTTGGTCGGCAAGAGCTGACACAACAGCGCGAAAGAAATGATTAGCCGGACAGAGTTCGGCGCCAGTTGCGCCGGACAGAGTCCGTAGTAATCAAGCAGATTCCGGACGAACTCCGGAATCAGAAGTCGAAGACCCGCACGAAGGTCCTCAACATACAGCCCCAGGTCGCCGGGCGGAGGGTTGTTGACCCGACCGCCGGCCCCTGGAGCATAGAGCCGAAACTGCTCCGGGATGCGATAGTGCTCCCGAAGCTGATCGACGTTCGGCCCCGAAAGCGAGGAGGCCTCATCTTCTGGAGCCGATCGGGTGTCGTCGGTCGGGTTCCCCGACCGAGCTCCCTGAGTCGGTTTCCTGGTCATTGTGCAGGAACTGAAGAAAGGAAAGGAGGGAAGAAAGCAAGAAGGGGAAGGAGGACCACGAACCCGATGGACCCTCCGGAAGTAGAGAAGAGCTCTGCCCGCGACGACCGAGAAATCGCCCCGGACAGAGTTTCCCCAGCAAATGGCAAATGTGGGTCAGGGTCCGGGAGGTCCTATATATATAGGGCCGACCGACGGCCGAGATGCTCCCGCGCCGACCAAGGTCCTCCAGATGCGCGACGCGTGGCGCCCGCCGGTTGGCTAAGGATTCGGCGCGCTTCGCCCCGGGACGCCCGCACCGCCCGCATTAAATGCCGGAGCGGGCGCCGGCCAACCACCTTGACACGCGGCGCGCGGGGGTTGGCTCCGCAGTCGGCCGCCCGCGCCGGTCCGCGTTCCCGATGGGACGCCTCATCCACGATCGGCGCCGAATATCCGATCGACTGACGCCGTATCGTCCGGCACCCGATCTTCTGGCACCGACGTGACGGCTGACAACGACAAGACGTGGCGTCTGACACCTGACGCCGGGCGCGACTTCCGGCATCGACTAGACGTTCGGATCACTGGGATTCGTGAGATGTCTGACAACGGATCAGCCGGCGGTACGGTCGGATCTGCACATGCGACAAATCCACTCCCAGTCGTCCGGTTTTGCTACCCGAATGAAGCATCGGCCAGCTCTCCACCCGACTTGGGAGTGGAGGGGGCAACTGTTGGGGGATACCCACCGACCGACCGACGCTATCGGAGGGCCCGACGCTGGCGGCCGACTAACCGACTACGGAGCCCGCCGCACCCCGACCCCGACGGACGACTCTGACTGGCCGATCGTAAGTCGGGCGACAGGCCGACGGACGCCATCAGCGGCTAACTGCGGCCATTCCACGGTCCATTCCCGACCGACTAAACCCAGAGGTCCGGTAGCCGACCCACATGAAGCTCGCCGACCGACGGAGGAGTCCGACGCCACTCTGCTGGCCACCGACCCTGGGTCGGCCGACTCCAACAACCGCCGTACGGCCGCCAGACGTTGTCAGCTCTGACACGGACATGCGGCACAGTTACCTAGGGGCATTGTCCCGCCGAGAACCGGGTCAACCCTGGTGATTAGACGGCTACACGGCGACATGACATTTTTACGCGGCTCTGACAGCCTACAGTGAGTTGACAGTTCCTCACTTGTCCGCGCCATTAATGATGGCGCCATACCGTGCTCCACTATATTATACCGGGGAAGGCAACAGTGCAAGGATCGATCTCCCCGTCTCTCCCACATACGCAGGCTCGCTCCTCTCTCTCCCTCTCTCCCTCTCAGAGCTCTCTGTCTGCATTTCACTGTTGCCCAGTCACCTCTCTGACTTGACCGTCGGAGGGTCCCCGCCGGAGCCGCCTCCGGTCAGTGCGGACTTCCTTTTGCAGGTGCACGCTTCCCGGCGATCGGGCGACGAGGCGATTGGCCGCAACACTAAGTTTGATCCAAAAATTAAATAGGCTCTATATCTTAGCCTAGTTCAAGCCTAATTCCAGTCCTACTTTATAAATATAGGCAATTTGTAGAACCATATAAATTCTTTGTGTGCTATCTATTTTTCTTTTACAATATTTTATTCTTCTTGATCTTATGTGTGGTGCTAATTTTTAACAATAATGAATCAAAAAAAGGAAAAAGCATCTTATCAAAAACTATTAATATATTTGGTTGACATCTCATCCATAGGGTTTATCCTAATCTAGGATTCAAATCCCAGGGATATTGCTTAAAAAAAATAATAATAATATTACAACTGATAAGGAAGCCATCCACATGTTACGACATCTTTATTAGAGTCGTACACCTCTAAGCTTTTAAGAGGATGTTTGATTGGAAGAAGTGGGAGTCTGAAATCGAAATCGAAATGGATGACTTCCATTCCAACTATTTGGTTAGGAAGAGTTCTATTTCGATTCCGATTCTAGAATGGAATGAGAATGACTCGATTTATATAAAACTCAATCCCCACTCTTTTTTATGGATTCAAATTTTCATTCAAATTTCGATTTTAATTCTAATTTCAGTTACGAACTAAATGCTTCGAAGGATTTAGCCATTTCGATTCTGATTTTAAATCATTCCAATTTTTATTTTTATTTTAATTTTATTTACGAACCAAATGCCTCTTAAATTCAATTCAACTCCGGTCCGACTTGATTAGGCTAGTTTTTCTACTGGATCGGTCGGTTCGACCTCGCCCGCATTCTTTTCGTTACAGTGGGTCGTCCATGCAACGGATTTCCTGGTGTCAAGCACGCGCATTGACAGATCGGGTGAAGAGGAAGGTTTTCCGTTAGGTAAGGCTCCCACGCTAGTTCCAAATGAAAACCCTAGATCCTTTTTTTCTGGATTTATGTATTCATTGGCGTTTAAGCCTTTCTAATTAATTTTTTTCCGGCGCCAACCACTGATCGTCGCAGGGTTTGAGATCTCTGAGATGGCTGGGCAAGCTAAGGCTGTGGCATCTGAAGGTAAAAATAGGGGTTTTTTTTGGGGTTTAGATCGGTGTCGAATGTTGAAAGAATCTGGGACTTTTGCTCGAAATTTGATTGGAAAAAACATTTGTTTTTTGAAATTTTTTTTTGAAGTTTTTCTAAGAAATCATGAATAAATGCATCAAGAAAATTTTGTTATTAGTGATCAGTCGTGATGATTCTGCTCGCAGAATTTTTACTAGCTCGTTCGTCTTGTCATGGTTGCCTCTTACAGAAAGGGGAGAGGGATTTGAGATATTAAAATCAGCATCAACCCTAAAAACCTGGGGATCTGAAACATTGAAACACGGATGGGGATGATTCCTAGTTTCTTGTAATCGAGTTCCGTGGTCCGCCAGAGCCTCATGTAGTCGAGAACTGATTCTTTTATCTTGGTCTTTATTTTCATTTTTGGCGTGATTTGTCTTTGATGAGAGCCTAATATAGTCCAGAACGTGATCCTTTTATCTTCGTCTTTATTCTCATTCTTTTTCCTAATTTCTTCTTCTTCTTTTTTTTTGGTTTTGGGTGGGGTTGGGGGGAGCGCTACTTGTAACGTGAACTGATTCTCTCTTGGAACGATAGAGATATTACAAGGAAAATATCATGCCCAAAGAGTAGGATGCATATTACCTTATCAGTTTGAAATAACTTTGTGTTGGTATCCATCTTTACAGAAGTGGTACTATTTTCTAATGGGATGAAGTAGAGGAGAAAATGAATGGAAATTGGGTTTTTCTGAATCAATTAGAGCAAAGAAGAAAAATTATATGATGCTTATAATGTTTGGTGAATATAAAGAGTATATTTATATTGCAAGAAGCTGCTAGAAAGTTGTGATTGTGGTTGTATTCCTAACAATTGGTCAGATATCACATTCATCTAATGGTGCATGTCAAGGAAACATATGCAATGAATAAGTGAAGGAATTTTTTTTGGAAAAAATCCTATATGTTCCGCTCAGTCTGCAACTGGATGTACCTAGGATGGGTCCTAATCATTCCAGTGTTTGGGCTTTCTTAGAAAGTTTTTACTGAAAATATTGATCCGACTTAAAAAATTAATCTTGAGAAGCTTTCGTTTATATTCTTAGATCTATTAACTGCACATGTAACATTAAAATGTTTATTTTGTTGTCCAAGTGCAAAAGGCCTATGTGCTTGCTGGTAAAACCTGGGTGTAGTGGCCAAGACGGCCCTTTTAGTATGGCGCCTTCTTTTTTTTTTAATGGGAGAGGAGCATGTTCAAGCTTAGCTTATAAGATACCATCTGTAACCAAGTTGGACACACTGAAAATTTACAGATGCCAGTTTTAAGTGAGCGAAAACAATTAACAACTGCTCATGTAGGGTGCCTTCTTGACTCATAGGTCATGCTGTTTATGATATTTGTAATGAGTTTTTCTTTGCTATAAATATTTTTCTAGCTATATGTTTATTTATAGGCACTTGAATTATCTCAAGTTGAATTTGTAGATCTGTTATATGTTCATTCTCAATCATTTTATGCACTCACATAACTTGTTGGAACTTTAAATTTTGTTTTCCTGTAGCCAGCCTGAAGGATATGCTCTAATCCATGAGACAAACCTATGTTTATCACAAGTGATTTTGTGATCAGTGTGGACCATGAGAAATCGTATCTTTCGCTGTTCCATAGGTGTTTTGATGCCAATTTCCATCGACATTTCCTACTGGGAATGGTTCTGTGCTAGTAGCACGGACTTTTGTTTGAGTGGTTGGGTTCTGGATTGGTTTTGAGACTATCTTTGTTATTTTCGTGTCAAAGCATGCTCATAAACCTGGAGAAAAATGTTAGATTCTTTGTTTTTTTTTTTTTTTTTTGATTTTAGACTTATCAAAACATTGTATGTGATGGTTAGGATTACTTTTTAGGTTTTGTCTGGATTTTATGGGTTTTCTTTGCTAATATCTGCAGAAATAATTTTAATATAGAGATATTTGAATAATTAGAGCTTGAGTATTTTTTTTTTAGTAGTTTAATTTTGCTTTGGAGATTTTGCTTAGAAAGTTTCTTACTATTTGTTCTTTCTCTTGTCCCTTTTTGATTGATTTTTTTTTTTTTCAATTCCAATTTATATTTCTTTTGCATGTTAGAGCTAATATAGATGGACAAAAAAAACTATGCTCATTCTTGGACTTGTCATTTATTTATCCTAAGATACTTATTTTTGACTGTTTTCTGAATTCTAAGTTTGGTCATGCCTTATATCATCCCATCTCTAATGTTTTTTTGAATATTAAGTAGGCCCAAGTCCAATGCATGGTATCAAATACAGATAAAAAAGACATCAAACTACTATTGACAGTCTAGTTGTGAAATTTGTGATTATTTTTTCTGTGATGTTGGCACACTGTAGGATTTTTTGGTAGTTATTAGACTAATCATTTAAGGTGATGTGCCTTTTGGAACTTACTGATTGGGCTTGCATCTTGATCTTCTAGAAGTTATATGGGAACTAAGTATTCCCTTTTTTATCTTTATTTGGGAACATTATTTCTAGGATCAGTTCGGATTTGTTAGTTTCCATATAAAATGTATTTATTTATTAGGATACTTGGCATGTCCAAAAGTTTATGTTTAATTTGAGGAATGTGTCTTAAATTCCTCAATGATGTGGGTGTGCATCCTGACCTTACAGAAGTTGTTAATGTGGAAACTTAGTATTCATTTTTAATTACAATTTCTTTGGGTTAAGTAGCTTCCTTATTAAATGGAATTTATTTATTTAAGAAACTTGAATATCCAAATTTTACCAATAAGTTTTGGGATTATCTTAAAGGACATAAAGGAAGTGGAGAAGTTCTATGTGGAATCTAGTTTCCAAGATTAAGAATTTAGCACCTTATCTGTGAAAGTACATGCAAACACATTCTTTCTTAGTAAAGTCAAAAGAAGTT